>NC_064628.1:452805519-453107519 GCF_023864275.1 Schistocerca cancellata | reverse complement strand
TTCAAACGCGCTTCCTCGTCACCTGTCACATAGTGGGCCATTCAAACCCCAAGATGAAGACGCCTAATCAATATTTACGACAGAAGGTACTAGTATAAATTAGCCCACCTATTAATTGCTAGGCATTAACTGAATCATATTGTAATGCTGATATTACACAGCATTCTGTACCATGTTTACATTTATCACTTCAGCTACCACAATTTCGTGTACAGAGACGCTTAGACTACTTAATTCTTGCGGAAAGAAACCGAATTAAGATACTTTATACTCCGACTAATTGTAGGGAAAACGTATCGTTTTACTGTTCCCGAAACACTACGAGGAAGCATTAACACCGTTCTGTGATGTTGAAGAGTTTGGGTTCCTCAGTAGCGTGCACCTAAACGAACTCACTGCTAATTACTAACTAAACGATGCGGAAACATTTCGTAAGGGTGAAGGGTTTCGAGAACCATATGTATCAGCGGCTCTTGAAAGAAAAGTCGTTGAGATAGCACAGAGAATGTCATGTAAATTTTATCTTTGAGATGATTACACGGATACATGACACGTTGCAAACAATCGTTATCATACTTGTAATGTAGCAGAGTGAATCTGGCCTTACCCAGGTCGGTGTGACGTCAATGACATTTAGTATATAACCCCAGCTCAATTTGAAACCAAGCATTAGTTTCGTTCTGAGTTCGCCAGAATTCGTTGGAGTAACTTTCACCATGAAACGTAAGCTCAACCTTTCCATCTGTTAAGATGTAGATGAAAATCAAAATTAATTGCTACGCTTCAAATGTAACATGGGTACAAGTGTATCTCTAGAGCAGCCTTCGGTTGTATTTAGTTTTGTGTCTACAGCTGCTAAACGTCCACAGCCATAAATATCTATTTCTGAGGATTGTGTTACTGACTGAATTATTTACATTGCGAATGCTTCGGATTCCTTCTTAATCGCTCGTTATTAATACATTACTAGGAGCAACATTCTCTTCTTAACCCAACTAAAACCACGTCTGACAGGAAACGGTAAAGCGTTCCATTAACACATCTTGGATGAGTCGAACTAAGTTCTACTAATTTATATCATTCAGTCGATAAGCACAATAGTACCTTTAATCTTGCCACTAGTAAGCTTTTCCAAGAGTTGAAGTGGAAACTATGAGAAGGAATTACACTTTTACAGTTCCTAAATTGCGAAGTTAGTTTGATGTTTTGTTTTGAAATAAATGTTATACCCCATCAGAGTTTAGACGAACGAAATACTTCTTAAATGATTCGAAATATCGAAACAAAGTTGACAGGATAGTACAGTACCTGATACAGCGAGCGTATCTTCATGCCTTATGCTATTTACAGTGTGTGTAATGCTAAGATGCCTATTTTACTCTTTACAGTAACGTTCTGTGAACGTAGACAAATGTATAACATATGAAAAATTTTAAGCGAAACTTAAACACGACGTTATGTATCAGCATCATATGATACCATCATAGCAATTGGGCTGCAACTATATTGTTTCCATGGATTCTGAAAAAATCTTGACATTAATGAAATTAAATTGGCTGGCAGAAGAATAGCTTGATGGATGGGAGTGAAAATTCATATATAAATTCTTGTATATTTTAATTGTCATAAGGAAATAGCTTCTTCTTCGGAGATAGTTCATGATGTACGTGAATTAGTACACTCAACAACTGTTTCTGCATTAAGAACTTTGTTGTGCTTTCAATTACTTTTTGCCTCTTAGCAGATGGACCCAAAATTCCGGTGCCAGTGAGGGGAAATGAATTTTGTTGGCCTTATTGCGCACTTCAACTTGAAATACACGAAACACTAACCCTCTTTACCCACAGTGTTGGCAGGCCTTCTGGTGCTGAGCGTGTTGGCCGCTGTGGCCACAGCGACCACGCCCACGTGTCCCGAAGATGACGGCGCCACGGCCGTCTTCTACCCAGACGACACGGACACACACGGCTTCTGGGAGTGCAGCAACGGCAAGGCTGTCCACATGGTGTGCCCTGCTGGACTCGTCTGGAACGCCAATATCAACGCCTGCGACTGGCCGTCCTCGAGGAAGTAGAAGATGCGAGCTTGCCCCGTTACCAATAGACGTTTGCTAAGAAAACCTTAGAATAAAATTTGTGTGTCTTATGACTGTGGCTGATAATTTACTATCTGTATTTCCTATGCTACCATTGAATGTAATTATTATTATGCTTGTCAACATGTTCATTCATAATAAATAACTGTTGCACTATATATATAAATCTATAATTCGTACCCTCCTGTTCAACTCTTCGAAAGGACACTGAAAAATGGTTCAAATGGCTCTGTCACTATGGGACTTAACATCTATGGTCATCAGTCCCCTAGAACTTAGAACTACTTAAACCTAACTAACCTAAGGACATCACACAACACCCAGTCATCACGAGGCAGAAGGACACTGAACCCTAGTTTTACATTCTTCCGTCTTTATTACTGGCCTACATATTCTTTGTCATGCAGTGCTCTAATCAATTATAGCTTAAGTGCTCCTAAGGACACTGATGTATCAATTACAGAGTAATTCAGTCTTACGCTTTATATGAACTGCTTCGGCTGTCTTGACTACAGATGACAATTATACAGAAATAACTAACACATCTATGTACTGAAGCCAAACGAAGAAGTCATCTTTTTACTGTCCTGTATTTAAATAAAATCTGGTTAAGCTTACTTACTTACCCGTACGTCTAACCGAAGCTATGATAACAACTTCACCTGTTTTTTCAGAAGTTGCAGATGTATTATTACTTTGATTCAAGAAGATGGTGACTAAAATTTCGTACAGGGAGTGAACGAATTAACTTTTACGCATATTACTTGTTGTTCTGAAGATGTTAAGTAACAAATCATACAGCTGTGCAACTTTCCTTAGGGAGCTTGTGTCCACTACATTCAGATTCACACACGCTAGAATTTTTTAGTGTATTACGGTAAATAATTTTGTCGTTCGTATTGCTTAAATGATTTCACAAACAATTACCTCCAGTTGCTAAAGACGTTTGTGGGATCAAGTAAGAGCTTTGGGCGCTTCAGTCCAGCAAATCCACTTCATTTTCTTATTCGGACACAATGTTCTGAAAACAAGGTCATCCATAAAGATATTATGTATGATGAACGTATTCGCCACAAAATATATTAACTAGTGATTCATTCCTTTCACGACCATTCAGTCAGTTACAACTGGTGGTTATTTCAAGCAATACTAGAAACGTTTGCGAAAATTTGTTATCTGAATGTTTTCTCCGAAAATTTTTGTCTTCAGGTGATTATGCGAAGCGCATATACGAGTAGTCGCGGAAACCCACTCAACATTCTTTGCAACAAATTCCCCTAGAAAAATACGGAGTATCATGACGGGTACAGGGGCTAGTGATTACAGGATGGTTGTTGTGAAAGTGAAAACCGTAACATACAAGCCATCAAAAGCAAACGTAAAGTATATGTGTATAAGAAAGCAGATAAAACCTCACTTGACGGCTTTCTAAGAAAGAGTAGAGATATTACAACAAATCGTTCATTTTTTAATTCTTTTATCATTTCCTCAACCTACTACCCTGTCCTCAGTCTCTTAAAGGCCTCTGTTCCGGTTTTCAGGGATTTAGAAACTAAACTTAGAGCGTTTTATGGTGAAGTCTCTTTTATTTTATGTCAGTGACTTACGGACAGTCAAAGTTAATCAGGTAGAATTGCAGTTTTAACGACCATACAAATATGTAGTGATAGCATCAGTAGTAGGGCAAGGAGAGCGTCACCCTAAAATAGGTCACCCCAAAGGAGGTCACCCTACCGTAGGTCACCCCAAGGGCCGCTCTCAAACCAAGTACCGTTATGCAAGATGGCGGCCATGACGATAGTACATGACGTCACGTGATGTCAGCTGATTATGCGTGTACCGTTATCCTCCACTAACATAAGTAACTTCTTCCCAGGAACTCGCGAGATGTTTGAATTTTGGCGGGAAGAAAGGTCAACTGTACTACCTCCAGTAGCCTAAGTCACCTCATACTACGAACTGGGGGGGAGGGGGGTGGAGTTTGAATTTTTCTATGAAAGATAGGTCAATTGGGCTACCTCTATTAACGAAAGTAAATGCTGCCAAAGAAAGGGCAGTTGCGCTACCTTCACTAACCTATCCAACCGCTTCCAACGAACTGTACATACGTCTTTATTAAACTATTAGAATCAGTACCACCATCAAGCATGTTCGTCATCCTCTTTGAAAATGTTCCCCACTTTTGCTCTAAGAGCTTACATCCAATTCGAATATACTTTCTATAAATTTGTTTATATTTTTTAAAATTTATTTAAATTTATTTATTATTATTAAATACCTACAGCATTAGTTTCCTGTTACCACCATAATAGGCTGAGATATCGATAGCGGTATTACATACACTGGACATAAGTCCTTATTTAAACAATTAGGGCCAATACAACCATCAACTCTGTTCACGAAATTTGCTGTAAAAGCTGATGCGGGTTCTGTTTCCATTCATTTGAATATAATTTCTATAAATTTCTTGAAATTTGTGTAAATTTCTTTAAATTTGTATAAATTTTTTATATTTGTTTAAATTTGTTATCTACCTACAGCATTAGTGTTGTGTTACCGCCACAAGAGGCTTAGATATCCTTTTCTCAGTGTTTTAATAGCAGTATTACATGCACTCATTCAGCTCTGGACATAGGTCTTTATTTAAACAATTAGACCCACTACCACCAACAATGTGTTTGTCATCCTCTCAGAAGATGTCTAAGAATTTTGCTGAGGGAGGTTAGTATGGTGTCACCCCAACTAGAGGCTGCTCATTCATATAGGCAACTACCTAGTATCAATTACTTTTCAAGATCATCTAACCACATTTGATACATACATCGAGCAACGTATGTACCTAGTTTATTACGCTGATATAAAACTCTCACCCTGCCGGCGGTCTGGAGGGAGGGAAAATTGATGTGAATAACGAATCAGCCTGTTCTGGGCTGCTGGAGAGAGGAAGGGATGTAGTTTATTTGTTTTTTGGACAATTTATTTAGCTACGGATATCACGTAACTTATTTATTACACTGATGCAAAACACTCACCCTAACGTGCTTAGAGTCACAAAATACTCTTTAGAGACTTCGAAAGTACCGCTAAATAATGCATTATGCTGATGTGCAGAGACGCAATACAACTCGTAAATTACGAGGTAGTGCAGTGGCTAGCTCACCGGACTCGCATTCGGGCGGACGACGGTTCAGTCCCGCGTTCGGCCCCACCCTGATTTAGGTTTTCCGTGATTCCTTTAAATCGCTCCAGGCAAATGCCGGGATGGTTCCATTGAAAGGACGCGGCCGACTTTCTTCCCCGTCCTTCGCTAATCCGATGGCACTGATGAGCTCTCTGTCTCATCTCGTCCCTCAAACAACCCAATCAAAATAATCGAGTGCACACCATGTACATCAAGCCCTGCTTTCCCCTTCAAATGCCTCCTGTTCATCCCTAATGCCTACGAATCATCGCTGGCACAGGCCCACAGACGTACTATGCTGAGCAAGGCTGGACGACATCCACCGTTCAACGTTCGATTATTATTTATTTAACATCAACTTCGCTCCAATAATAAAGCAAAACATTTCTGTTCACAATAAATAAAGTCCAGTTTTATGAGAAAAAACCCATATAATTTTTCACGTTCGCCTTAGAAACTTATCACCTCTCCTAAAACATTTACATGTAGACCAATATTTCCACTCACGAACAGAGATTTCCGTGATTTAGCAGATTCCAAATCATGCCCTATAATTTAAAAAGTCTAATAACGTCTTTCTCATATCTAGACAACTGGAAAATGTATCTTCCATCTGCTAGATGCACACACCACCATAGACCTCCTCTCAACTAAATAAAGAAGTCAAACGCGAAGAAGCACTCGGACGAACAATTTACATGATAACAGAACAATGACCCAGCGCTATCACACGTCCATATTCAATCTTGTCAAATTCCCACGTCATCACGAAAGCTGTCCAACACATACTAAGTATTAGTTCGCTATTCGGCGGTCTAGACTACTGCACGGTTAATTCAAAATACGTTCCTGCATTGCCACAGCCCTCTCCATTCGAATGGCCTCCCACTGTTCGTGGAAAACTTGAATCATTCCCACCACAAGACGCACGTAGACAGAGTCATCCTACCAAATCGAACACATATGTATTTGATCGCTATATTTACAATTGAATAACATTCGACAATAAGCGAAGTATCTGAAATACACCCTGCTTATGGCTATGGAAATAGAAATATCTGTACCTTTCTTATCACTTGACATACTCTCCCCTCTACTGTCACAGTATTCCACGTCAAATCCAACCCTTCCTTACCACTGGACAAAGTCATCTCCTCTACACACATCTCAGAACACAAGCCATTATGTGTATATGCATGTGTCGCGGAAGGCTCCCAGGACCCGCAGTAGAGCCGAGTTAGCGTTAGAGTGTGGATTCGCCACTCATTATATCTGGACCGATGTTGGGATGCAGATCCACAATATGGGTTTGAAGGTGGATCCGCCTCCCGATATCAGTCCAGATATATATAGCGCGTGGCAGATACACACTCAAACACTAACTAGACTCTACTGTGGGTCCTGGGAGCCTTCCGCGACACATGCATACACACAGTCGAACTGAAAACAGGGCAAACACTCTCCAAATGTGTGGGTGACCGGATACAGTCAAGTACTGTGCTGTACTACGACCCCGATCAGTGTATTTTGGCTAGGTGTTGGCAGCTGTACTACATTTTTAAATCAATTTTAGAAAACAGAACCAGAGGTTATTACACGATGGCATGGATAGAACTGCCATAAAACAGAACTGCGAAAAGTGATAAGCTAACAGGTATAAATTGACCATATATAATTGCTGTGAAATTGAGCAAATATTTGCGTATCTTCTGGGTGGTCAGAACAATTTGTTGATGGGATCAAGTATGCTGCAGCAAGAGGAATCTGAGAAAATGTCGACATTGAAGCGAAGGGAATGAGGGAAGCAGTCAATTTTTGCCCGTTGAGGCAGCATTATACTGTATGTCTATTGAGGTCTCAGTGATACACGCGAGTTGACTACTGTATTTGACGCTTTTCAGGAAGACAGAGAACAATCCGTCTATAAACTTCAGTGCATCTGCGGTCGCAACTCATAGCATGTATTCGACTCGCATACAGCCGCGTGTTCTGTACATGATTTAAAGCACTAGCTACTTGCGAGCATTAACTGTAAACCTCTGGTTCATCAGAAGACTTCTCAAACGCTTTCGGAACCTGTGGGACTGGATACAATCAAGTAAAGTGCTATACTACACCTCCGAATCGGTGTTAGTGGCTGTACTAAACTTATAACCAATTTTAGAAACCAGAACGAGAGATTATGTCATGATTGCATGGATAGAACTGACATAACATAGATAGAATCGCGAAAAGTGATGGGGGGAAAGGTATAAATTGATCGAATATAAATACCGCGAAATTGTGCATGTACTTGCGTATCTTTTGGATGGTGCATAACAATTTGTACATGGGATCAAGTATGCTGCAGCAAGAGGAATCTGAGAAAACGTCGACATGGAAGCGAAGAGAATGATGGAAGCAGCCAATTTTTGTCCGTTGAGGCAGCATTATACTGTATGTCTACTGAGGTCTCAGTGATACTTGCGAGTTGACTACTGTATTTGACGCTTTTCAGGAAGGCAGAGAACCATCCGCCTATAAAGCATCTGCGGTCACGTGACATAGCCTGCTTTCGACACGTATACAGCCGCTTCTTCTGTGTATGATTTAAAGCACTTGCGATTATTAACTGCACTGTCAACCTATCCTGCATCAGATAACTTCCATCTCATGTGAGATGAAACATGGCATATTCCTCTAAACGAACTATGATTTCTGTGTACTCTACCCCCCCCCCCTCCCCCGTTAAATCTTGAGTGTAAAGTCGTCAAAAGAATGTTGAAATGTGTGTGAAATCTTATGGGACTCAACTGCTAAGGTCATCAGTCACTAAGCTTACACACTACTTAACCTAAATTATCCTAATGGCAAACACACACACCCATGCCCGAGGGACGACTCTAACCTCCGCCGGGACCAGCCGCACAGTCCATGACTGCAGCGCCCCAGACCGCTCGGCTAATCCCGCGCTGCTAAAGTCGACACTTCAACTTCATAACTAAGTTAGCGATAGGTGCTTGTGAGGCACTGCAATCCCCCTGTATACATTTGCCTGATAGATATGCTGTTTATAGTGTTAGTGGCAGAATGACTCGTAATTTTAGTATGTCGGGTGCTGCTGTACTGCGTTTATCTGTTTCCTTGTAAGAAGTGGACTTGCTGGCCTGAAGTGCCCGAAGATCTTATTTGAACCCACAAACGTCTTTAACAACTGGAGGCAATTGTTTCCGAAATCCTTTTTGTCAATACGAACGACAAAATTATTTACCTCACGACACTACAAAATTCCAGCGTGTGGGCTTCTGAATGTTCCGGAGACTAGCTCCCTAAGTAAAGTTGCCCACCGGTATGATTTTTTACTTAACATCTTCAGAACAACAAGTAATAAGTGTAAAAGTAAGTTCTTTCACTCCGTGTACGAGATTTCACTCGTCAGCTTCTTAAATCAAAGTAATACACCTGCAACTTCTGTAAAAACAGGTGAAGTTGTTATCATAGCTTCAGTTAGACGTTTGGGTAAGTAAAGATGAAGCTGAACCAGATTTCATATAAATACAGGCTTCAGTACATTAGATGTGTTAGCTATTTCTGCATAACTGCCTTCTGTAGTCAAGTCAGACGAAGCAGTCTGATTAAAGCACAACACTGAATTACCCTATAATTAATACATCAGAGTCCCTATCAGCACTTCAGCTATAGTTGATTAGAGCATTACCTGAGGAAGAATATGCAGGCCAGAAAGAAAGACGGAAGAACGTAAAACTAGGGTCCATTTTCCGTTCGATGATGTAGTCCTTATAAGTGAACAGAAGGGGATGAACAAGAGATATATATATATATATTGTGCAACACTTATTTATTATGAATTAATATGTTTGCAAACGTAATAATAATTACATTCAATGGTAGCATAGGAAATACAGATAGTAAATTATCAGCCACAGTCATAAGACACGCAGATTTTATTCTAAGGTTTTCTTAGCAAACATCTATTGGTAACGGGGCAAGCTCGCATCTTCTACTTCCTCGAGGACGGCCAGTCGCAGGCGTTGATATTGGCGTTCCAGACGAGTCCAGCAGGGCACTGCATGTGGACAGCCTTGCCGTTGCTGCACTCCCAGAAGCCGTGTGTGTCCGTGTCGTCTGGATAGAAGACGGGCGTGGCGCCGTCATCTTCGGGACACGTGGGGGTGGTCGCTGTGGCCACAGCGGCCAACACGCTCAGCACCAGAAGGCCTGCCAACACTGTAAGAAAAGAGGGTTAGTGTTTCGTGTATTTCAAGGTGGAGTGCGTAATAAGACCAACAAAATTCCTTTTCCCTCACTGGCGTTGGAATTTTGGTTCCATCTGTTAAGAGGTAAAATGTAATCGAAAGCTTATTAAGTTTAATTAACGTCACGATTTTTCAGAACGCATTTGTCTCCAAGATGTAGAACATAGGAAGACAAGCATTTGCTTCTTTAATAAATGGAGAAATTCTCTCTACTAAGCAAGTTAGTTTATGGTTTGGTCACATGTCAAGCTTGAGGTACAATAACACAACACATGAAATAATGTGCATAGGTTGAAATTCACGGAAACAGCACAATTTCAGCTCAGTTTCTATGATAGTATCATATGATGTTATTATATAATGTCGTATTTAAGTTTCGCTTAAAATTTTTCATGTGTTATACCTTTATTTCCTCTCACTGTCCGCTACTATAAAGAGTAAAATAGGCATCCTACGCACTGAAAGAAAAACGCATTCTTAACACACACTGTAAATAGTATTAGGCATGGAGAAACGCTCGCTCTGTCATGTACTGTAGCATGCTGACATCTTCGTTTCGATATTTCGAATCATTTAAGAAGTATTTCGTTCGTCTAATCTATGATAGGTATAATACGTATTTCAGAACAAAACAGCAAACCAACGTCCCACTTTAGAAGCTGTAAAAGTGTAATTCCTTCCCATAATTTTCACTTCAACTTTGGGAAATGTTTACTAGTGGCAGGTTTAAAAGTAAAGTTACGCAAATCGACTGAAAGAAATAAATTGTTGAAAATTAATTCGATCCGTCCATGATGTGTTAATGGAATGCTCCCGGTTGCATTACCGTTTCATGACAGACATGGTTTTATATTAGTTAAGAAGAGAATGTAGCTGCTAGTAGTCTCTTAATAACGAGCAATTAAGAAGGAATCCGAAGCATTTGCAATATACATAATTCAGTCCATAACACAGTCCTCAGAAATAGATATTAGTGACTGTGTACGATAAGCAATTGTAGACACGTAACTAAATATAACTGGAAGCTCCTCTATTGATAACCTTGTACCCACGTTACATTTCAAGCGGGGCAATTAATTTTGATTGTCAGCTGCATATAAACAGAATGAAAGTTTAAACTTACGTTTCATGGCGAAAGATATTTCAGCTAATTCTGGCGAACGCAGAACGAAACTAATGTTTGGCTTGGAAATGAGTTGGAGTTATATAGTAAATGTCATTGACGTCATACCGACCTGGATAAGGTCAAATTCTCTTTGCTCCATTACAAGTATGATAACGATTGTTTTCAACGTGTCATGTATCCGTGTAATCATCTCAAAGATAAAATTTACATGACTTTCTGTGGGCTATCTCAACAACTTTTCTTTCAAGAGCCGCTGATAAATATCGTTCCTGGGACCCTTAACCCTTACGAAATGTTTCCATAGCGTTCGGTTAGTAATTAGGAGTGAGATCGCCTAGGTGCCTGCTACTGCGCAACACAAACTTTTCAACATGGCAGAACAGTATTAATGCTTTCTCGTACCATTTTGGCCACAGTAAAATGATACGTTTTCCCACATTTAGTCGGAGTATAAAGTATCTTAATTCGGTGTTTTTTCAGCAAGAATTAGGTAATCAGAGTGCCCTTGTACATAACATTGTGGCATATGAAGTGATAAACATAAACATGATGCAGAATGCAGTGTAATATCTGCATTACAATCTGATTCAGTAACGCCTTCGGACGCCAGAATGTGTGTGGTACTCCATAGCATGGTTTGCACTTTGGATACTACGTCAAACCGTTTCTTTTTTTATTATTTTATTATTTCCTCGGCCTACTGCCCAGTCCTCACTCACTTACAGACACCAGTTTCGATTTTAAGGGGTCTAGAAACTAAACTTAAAGCGTTTTATAGTGAATTTTCGTACAATTTCAGTTTTAACGACGGTACAAATATTTAGCGATAATATCAACACGCAAGTAACAAATTAGAAAAGGAGTTGTATTTAAAAACAAGTCTCAGGTCAAAAGAATACAAAATTAGTAATGTAACAGAAAATGAATACCGATTATACAAAGCAAGAGGATATAGAGTAATGTCGTTAAGGGTGTTGTACATAAAGTAACGAGGAACGTTTACTAACATAGCAATTAATAGGTGGGCTAAATTATGTTAGTATCTTTTGTCACAGACCTTGATTAGGCGTCTTCATCTTTGGGTTTGAATAACCCACAATGTGACAGGATACCAGGAAGCGCTTGAAACTCAATCAAGATTCCGGAGATGATTTTAATCTTAATATTTATATTTTTCTCTAGCTATAGAAATGTACTCACTAATTCTCGAGACAATTCATTGTCGATGCCTGGAGGAGAGACTGAAAAAATGTATCCTTAGAAGAACGACATTACATTTTTTAGAAAGGGCTACTACCCTGGAAATAACGCAATAATATGGCAAGCACGAGTTGTCACTGCTTCGTTTCTTCTGTATTTGACCACACAATTTAATTTTTGTCGTAGTAACGTCTCTCACAATTTAATTTTCCGCTTGACTCATCCTGTTCATTTCGTTTGGTGTTTGTATCAGAATACTCACAACCCAACCTGCAAGTTCTTGCTACATTACTATCTGACTCGAATTCACTTTCAGTTGCAAATTACCTTGCAACTTCATCAATGTGACATCCTAATTCTTCGGAAGTGTTAATTATAATTTCAGAGAAAGTAACCAAAATAATTTAAATGAAGCCTTAGAATATACAGCTATTTAAAAAAATTAATAATGTTAAATAAGACATAAGAGTAGATAATTATAAATACTATGCATCACAATCTTCAACAAGCAACAAAGTGTTGAAGTTAACAGTCAACTAAAATGACAAATGAGCAACAGATAATAACAGTAAATTCAAGAATTCCATCAAGAGGTGCCCCCATTTGCAGCAAAACATGGGAAATGAAATACAACTTGTGGACAGATTATATCTTGACGACAAAATGTTTTCTTCCATGAATATGGAACATGCACTTAAAATATGATGGGACACACCAGTGGCGTAGATTCCTGTCAGTGGTGTACATACTGTTTCTTTCTTTCTTTCTTTCTGCGGTTTGATTTGCGACTCGCCACAAATTCCTCTCCTGTGCCAACCACTCACTTGCAAACTACGTCCTCAGTTATATGCTGGATGTATTCCAATCGATCTTCCTCTACAGTTTTAGCCCTCCACAGCTCTCTCTGCTACCATAGAAGGCATACCCTCATATCTTCACAGATGTCCTATCATTCTGTCCCTTCTACTTGTCAGTGTTTCCTACATATTCCTTTCCTGTCCGATACTACGCAGAACCTCCTCATTACTTACAATATCAGTCCACCTAATTTTCAGCATTCGTCTGTAGCACCCGTTCTCAAGTGTTTCGAGCCCCTTGATTCATCCCGGCGGCGAGTTCCTCCACAATTGTACGTCTGTTTGCCCGTACACATCTGAACCGTCGTTCACCCCTGTCATCTACGGTCCGAGGTTCACCACAGTTGCCTTGATGGCTCTTTGGGATGGCACCATTTTTTCACGAAGGATATACCTTTACCATTGCGAAAAGCGAACACGCGAACAGTTTACAAACTTAGCCGTTTTGGAAGTGCGTCCACCAGAGGTCCCCACGTCAATGATCATGCCCTAAGGATGTCAGATAAATCACCCCACTTCCACATTACGACAACGACTGCAGTGTTTTCCGGGTCCTCTCTGCATGCTTTACATACCGGCTGCTGCTGTTACTGTCACCAACCGTCTGTGAGTGGTTATTGCTAGTTGATGTCGAACATAGGCGGTGGTCACAGTAATACGACTGACCCTTATATAAATTGTAACCTTTGTTACCCACCTATGAAATCTATGTGGTTAACGCGTGCAGGGGCACTCAACTCGGAAGCTTTCCGGTTCCAATTCTTGCTGTAGATAAAATTTTCCCTGCTAATTTTTGGCCAGAAATGGTGGTAGCGTAACGGTCCTGCTCAGTCTCTACGCTAATGGTCTGGATTAAATTTCAAAATCTGTGTGTATGTGTGTGTGTGTGTTTGGTGCATATGGGCATTCAACAGCAATGTTATCAGCGCCATTGCAGTCATTAAATCAAACGAATGTAGATAAAATCGTTAAACAAACTCCATATCTCTTTGCAATGTTTTACGAAGTGAGAGAACCCGAACAAACCTAGCACCAAAATGTACATGTATCCATTTACACTCACATGCACTCCCGCAGGGTGAGATGGAGCCGCGGCTAGCAAACTGGACTCGGATTTTGGAAGACGACGGTTGAAACCCGAGTCCTGCCAACCTTATTTATATTTTCCGCGTTCACTAAATCGCTTTAGGCAAATGCCGGAATGGTACCTATGAAAGGGCACGGCCGACTTCCTTTCCCATCCTTCCCTAAGCTGATGGATCTGATGACCTCGGTGTTTGGTGTCCTCCTCCGAAACAGCCGACGAACCACCACATACAGTTTACACGTACTAGTGCAACACACCATCCATATAGCCCTTAAAAAACTGGCCGATGTTCGGGGTGGAAGAACATCTTTCGCTAGGCGCCTGAAGCCGATCCGTCGCATTTCGCAAACAACAATGCTAAAACAATGTTTAAATCTTTATCACCTTAACCTCTAGTTACAAGATAATTTAATTTTTGTGCTAGCTATGATCATCACACACACACACTTTGGCTCTCTGCAGTACAAAACAACAAAAACATAGTTAGATATATGCAGTTATCACCGTAAAATAAAATATGCACGCAAGAATATCACATCTGTTTTGTACACTGTGGAGCGCTTTCGCTCTTGTCAGTTTCAGTAGCGTGTTGCTATAGTTCTAGCCTCGTGACATAAAGTGTAGTATAAAGTACAAATATGAATGAACCACAGCTACTAAAATTCAATGTGTCTGTGTCGAAGTAATCCACCAGTTGCATCACATTGGCAAGTAGCGTGCAGACAAGTAACAGAAAACTCACCTTGTGTCACATTATTTCTAACATGGACAAATAAACTGGACAAGGTAGTATCTACCGGACACTGTACCACTTCGCTACTCTCTCCTAATCAAAAACACGATACAACAGTGTTAAATCTAAAAAAAACTAATTCTGAAGTGAGTAAGTGGTCTTATGAAACAATATCATCTACAATAGCACTAAGAACATCGGAGGCTGCGTATAACTGTAAACAGTTAGACCTACTTGTGAATATTAAAACGTGAAGAAAGCCCTTTTAACATTACGATTGTAGCTACATATCTTAATAAGCGTCGTTACGTTGAATTGCAGGCCTCGCCAACGGAATCAACCTTATAGCATTTAATAAACAGCAACTGAATTGGTGGTTTACATATACCTTCCAATTATAATTTTTGTTATTTTCGAGAAGTCATTATGTTAGTTGATTCACTAATGTTTACTCACTGTGCAGTATGTTTCTCTTGCGATATCATCACAAAACTCTTTCTGACGACAAGCTATGCGATAACACTCCACTCAGCCGAAGTGTGTTGGCACTGTTGATGATACAATACGCCATTGCCATTATTCTCCTCTAAGAAGAGAAGTTTTGGCGGTACAATTTCAGAGATTATCTCTAGTTTGTTTAGTTTGTTCACTGAGTAATGGCATTTTCTAACAAAGAGACATTTTATTTGTAATTTGTACACTGAGATCGTCCTGAGACGTACCTGAAGGCAGCAGGGGCTTGCAGAGACACATCATTCCAACGATAACCTGCCTCACACTTCCAGCTCCTCCCAAATTAATGCTGCAACCCACTCTATCCTTGGTCAGCTGGCATACAATTCAAGTTTTTACATCTACATCCAATATTCTACTCATTACTTCGGTATGTTCCTACCCACATTGACCAGGAACCTCACCATATCGTTCTCATGTAACGGAATGTACACTACATCACCGACCTGATGCCATAAATATCATAATCTATTTTATCTCCCAATTTTTTATATGAATGTCATTAATTTTATGTGGCAATTGAACAATAGCTGCAGCTTTGCCATAGGGGGAATTTAATTAGCTATTTGAGAAATAATATAATACTGTGCTTCAGAGACATAGGTTCGCAGTAGTGGCCATGAGCAGTAATAACATTTGTAACAAACACGTCAGAAGAAATGCTAAAGACGTTGCAAGTACAGATATACTTGCTGCAGTGAACCTTAAGCCTTACCTTTCTATAACATGAATCCAATGGAATTCTGGTGGGCGCAGAATTACTCTCTAGAGAATTCTACACTATACATGATTAGGTCCATAACACATCTATGGTCACCAAGCATTAAACGAAGATAATTTCCCAGACGATAATCATCTTCTTCATCAGTTTCTGAGTCTACATCCAGGCTTGTTGTCATACTTTGGACTGAAGAAGTCACTTTCAATTTTAGTGGCGAGGTAAATATTCAGTATGCTTGCTGTTACCCAGGAGAAAACTCACTGGGTATATCAGAAAGAGAACCACCACGTCTGGAGCATTAGTAGCTGGTGTAGACGCATCCATGTTAAAGTAATAATTTTGATGAAATGCCGATACTCTCACGGTGAAAGTTCATTTTGAATGGATTTGAAAAATAGAAATCGCACATGTCCACTCGTGGCCAATATTAGGCTTTCACAAAAGTTGACTGATTTTGAAAATAAGTGAGGTGGGGCACATGGATCGCATGAATGGAACTAGCTCCTAGATTTCCTTAGAACCTATGATATTCAGAGTTAAATTTTTATTTGTGCAAGACCTCTCTCTTGTTGTTAAATACAGAAATGTATGACAGATCAGTACTCAAATCCATACACACTCATGACAGTGAAATGCGTGTCGTATTACACAACAATTTTCAACGTAAAATTTGAAGGTATTTTTGCCATACCACATAAGATTGTTACTTCTATTTTCTGAAATTTAGTGGTACAAGTATTCCTCGCCAACTACAAATGATTTAAAAACCCAATTATTACTAAGGCAATAAAATGAAAAACGACGCCAATAATAGGAGGGATATTCACAAAGTAGGGAACGTTTTGGCATTAATAAGAACTAGGTACAAGGAATACATTTTATTATGTACACCAGAAAGAGTGACTGAAATACTAGTTTTCCTCATAGTCACCACACACATTGAGGCACTCATCATAGCGGTGGACAAGCTTTGAAAGACCTCCGTCGTAAATTTCTGCCACCTGAGACTTCAGCCAGTGAGTCACGCCCGCCTTGAGTCCCGCGTCGTCATCAAAGAGCTATGTTGCAAGCTATCTCTTCATCTTGGGAAACAAGTGGAAGTTGCTTGGTGCAAGATCGAGGCTGTAGGGTGGATGAGGGAAAATTTCCCATTTGAATGAATTAAGGAGCTCTTTCATCCGGTGCAAAAACAAAATTTTGGACGTCAGTTTTCCACGGCGTTTGTTTTGAAATGCTCTTCTAAAGCTGTGCAAAGTTTGACAGTACCGGGAAGAATTTATGGTTGCTCCACGTAATAAGAAGCACGCCTTGCCTTCCCAAAACACTGTCGCCATCAACAGCGTTGCTGAAAAGGTTTCCAAACATTTTCTTGGTTTTTGGGGGGAACTTGTGTACCCCCACTCCATGGACTGTAATTTTGTCTCGCAATTGACGTGTTTCACCCAAGTCTCCTCACTGGTTACGATTCTATCTAGTGATGAATCACCATGCTTGTGGTAGGCCTCCAGAAATGTCAACATTGCTCCCATTCGCTGTTCTTTACAGTGCTCTGTAAGTATTTTGTACCTCCATCGTGCACAAAATTTGTGGTAGCCTAGCTTTTGAGTGACAATTTCAAACCACAAAGTCCGTGAAACTTGTGGGAAAGAAAACGAAAGGTCAGTTATTGTGAAGCGACGCTTTTTACGAATCGTTTCATCAACTATAACGACAAGATCGTCAGTCACAATGCTCGGGCGTCCACTCTTCTCTCCATGATGAACGTTGGTTCGGCCATTTTTAAACCGAATGCACCGTTTCCGGACGAAACATTCACTCACTACATTGTTCCCACACACTTTGCACAGTTCACGACATATTTCTAGAGGTTTTAGGTTTTTGCCAACAAAAACCGTATCATAGATCGCACCTCACAACTGGCGGGATTTTCGATTGCAGCGCACATTTCAAATTCGAATATCGAAGTAACCCAGACGTGCAAAGAGGTTCCAGCTGTTACGGATGAATGCCGACTGAGCTTCCGAGCACGCACATACCAAAATATACGCGATCGGCGCGCGCCTAGCTGCGTCAGACGGAAACGTTCCCTACTTTCTAAATTGCCCTCGTATATAAGGGACACACAATTACACCCTTAAGGCATCAGTAGATGAAATGCACAGTGAATGAGCGTTAACTGTGATTAACATAAAAAATTTACATTAACTACAGTTAATGTCCATTCAGTGTACATTACATTTAGTGTAATATTCATGCTGTATGATTTATTTACATATCGTTACATTCCTAACAGCCACTGCCTTTACTCAATTTTGTTATTTGTAGATCTCCATATTTGCGTCTAAATATCCATGGGACCTAAATACTTTGTTGTGTGTGTGCGTGTGTTTTCTTTCCATTATACGTGTGTTTAACATCCAGCAAATTATTAATTATTTTCTGGTATACGTCGAAATTTTCATTTCTTCGAAAACAGTAGTGCAATACAAATATTCAGGAGATGCATTATAAATGAAAGTAATTAATTCTCCATCTTAGGAAGTTGTTTACATTATTGTGATTCATCGACAAATCCATTTACAACAAAATATGAACAGAAGGCGGTGTTTTGCACTTCTATGTAATAAGTTATCAAATTCATAACTAACTGCAACCTCCGAAAACACTCCTAACTTGATATCTATGTAATACCTTTGTAAATGTCAAGCTCTCGCACCAAAAGACAGCAACGTGAAGAGAAGACAAAAATTTAAAGACACCGCCATTTCAGTACATCTGAGATAATTTTTTATTACAAAACAAGAAAATCACTTGCGAATGGCCCAGAAGGATGAAGATAGTCGTGGTCTAATAAAATTATTAGAGCCAAAGTGGAAAATAGTCCTTTCCTTTCATAAATTCATTTCTATGCTGTCTACTATGAAGAAAATGCACAATAAAATAGTCCTTTTATTTACACTAATTTTTTCTGAAGGTCACCATCATCCCAAGTAACATCACCACAATCAGCTAATAGAATATATACAGAATAATATAACGTGAATTGGAACAGCCATATCAGGTGGAACCGTCAATTAAAAATCAGCATCTGCGACATTTATTTCTAATAAATAGACGTTTTCATAGTTGCTGGTTGCCGTTTTTACTTCACTGTAAGATCTAGCCCTTATACAGTAAATACGTTTTCTGTTAATTTCTTGTATTGTTATTGACAGTCCTTCATAAATGAATGTTTCAAGTGATACGGCTTGTAAACCGACAAGATGTAACTGAATTCCTTATGAGAGTTAAAACTGAAAATTATTTGATGTTCAAAATGTAAGTTACTGCAACAGAACGGAATCTAGTATCCATTTTCCATCTTCAGTTGCTATTCAGTTCATCAGAATTTTATGATGATATCACGAAAACGGCGCAAAAATAAACTTTTGAGATCACGGGCGCCCAAGATTTCAGCTCGCGAGCCATTCCCTGGCTTCTGGGCCATAGCGCTCGGCCTCACAGGAAACTTCCCCCTCCACCATGACACGCTGTCTGACCGCGAGGAGAGGATAGGGGTAACTGCAAACACGCCACATTTAAATGGCAGTGCAGACGCACTGTATATGACTTGGTATTATATTCCACATTTTGCAACAACGTTGATCACGAAGAAAGAAAACGAATTATGGTATTAAATAATTAATTTTGGCTCACTGAGGACGTAATATAACTTTTATCTGGTACAAACTGTCGGCATACAGATAGACACAGACAATTTCACAGATTTTCACACTCAGGTTGCCACGTAATAGTGACTTACTTGGCTTCGTAATCGGAAAAATGTCTTTACACGAATATGTCAATCGTAATACTTAACTGTAGAAATTTTGCAGTCTCATTATGGATACATAGAAATCTACCTGTAGACATGCTGGACATTTTTAAAGTAAAACAGTAAGGCCGATTTCAGCTGAAACCTTTTGCCGGCCGAAGTGGCCGAGCGGTTCTAGGCGCTACAGTCTGGAACCGCGCGACCGCTACGGTCGCAGGTTCGAATCCTGCTTCGGGCATGGATGTGTGTGATGTCCTTAGGTTAGTTAGGTTTAAGTAGTTCTAAGTTCTAGGGGACTGATGACCAAAGTAGTTAAGTCCCATAGTGCTCAGAGCCATTTTAACCATTTTGAATCAGCTGAAACAACAGACGGTTTTGGAAGCAGCTTGAAAACGGATTCAATATTAGCCTGTACTGAAAACGTTTAGAAAACTATCCATATTTGTATTCAACGCCACAGTGAATGCTTCAGACCTCGTGTTTACTTTGATGGCAGCAAGCGTAGGTAACTGGAGAGATTTTGTCAGAATCAAATCACAAAGAATTTGTCTCTCACTTTGCGTTGTATCTCACCATGCAATGTTCCTCGCGTTGCAGTGTGTTATTGTGTACTGTGAGAAGTCAAATTCACTTAAAACGCGAAGTCTTCAATCAATTCCAAATATTCTGATTTTCGTTCCTGCACTCCTTTTCCCCCGACAAATGCAACAATAGCGAGTTTAAATCGAAAAATTGACTAAACTAACATTCTTTCCAGTAATATACATTAAAATCTCCGCACTATTCGTTCAGGTCAATGGAAAACTGTTGCAAATGACAGTAGAATAATGTATACTACTTCATAAATTTTAATTTTCATACCATCAATTTCTTCACGTGCTGCGTGTCTGCGAATTTAACACAAAGTGTTTCTTGACGTACAGATCAATGAATCCCGTCTGTCGATCGTTGTAGCTTTTTGCTGTTTCATTGTCAACTAAATCTTTAAACTCTTTTGGCTTTGTAACGTAACGTCGTTTCATTACAAATTTACAGAACCTATCGTCTATACGTCTATACAATATGTACTGAGAATTATCAGCCCTCTCTTCTGTCCTTCCCATTTATTTTTAAGCCTTGTGACGATATATTAGCATACTTTTTCCTTTTGTACAAACAGTCACTGGAGATGTGAAAGACCTTACACCACTAACAAATAGCGAAGGCACGCTGCGGCCGGGCCTGTTTTAGATAAAATACTCGGTTTTGGGTGATTTTTACAACGTTCCTACTTAAAATTGTAAGATTGATTTCCTTTTGTCTATTTGCAGCAGTTTCTAGACAGTGTAAGAACATCTTCACCCTTACTGGTTTGCCTAAAAAGCGTTTACCTAAGAAAGCCCGAATGCAGCATTTTGGTGAAAAAGTGTTTGTACCGTAGATCTGAAGAATCCCGCACAGCATCATTTAACGTGCTGGAGTCAGTGTTACTAAGCGAAACAATTGTTTCTGTTATTTATTTATCTCACAACCAACATAGCTCCACACATTCAGTAACTAATATATGTGAAGACGTTAACATCGCTGAACATGAATGAAGAAGGGGCTTTACTTCCGACTATCCCATTTCAAATAAATTGTGATGCTCCATCGATTATTGCATGGTTTAAACTGTTGACGATTCATCTGACTTTCTGTGTCAGTACATGCCTAGCAAATAGAACTCAAGGACCGTCCAGTGTAATGTTTTGAATAATGCCATTTGGCACAAAGCACCGAATACATTCCAAGATTACCACGTCTCAAACAGAAATGTATTGTTAGCTGTCAAATAAGCGCTGAAATGTTTGAGATAAAATCTGGGCGTTACCACGGAGGAAACAGATAAGTTCTCCGTATGCTGCACTGACATGTAGATAATGGTTTGACATTTTCTAACATTATCTGAGTCATCTGCTTCTAAACATCGATATGTTTGTACAAGTACTATTTCACAAAAAAACGATTATGTCCAAATAGGATAAATAACACATCAAGTAAAGGAACACAAAAAATGGGTTTCTCAAGGTGCTATGACCTGGCCAACATTATTAAATACTTTAGTCAGTCATCTCTCCTCACAAATATCTAGAACAGAAGAAGTAAAAACCACACTGTATGCAGATGAACCAATTATATGCATTTCATTACCAAACTAAAATTAACCATCTCTCAAATAAAATGAACCAAGAGATAAATCGCCTTAAAGAGTGGTCACAGGAAAACTTCAAGAAATAACCAGCGAGAACACCTACTTACAAGTATTGTTTTGTGTCACTCTTGTCCAGAAGTAGCTCTAAAAACTGGAGAGAAAGGTGTACAGCAGATCAACTGACAGACCCGTATAAATTAAAAGGCTGAGAAAGCAATAAATAAATAAATAGAATCAACATACTACATACATTAGCTGGTAATAAATGGGGATGTTCGAGAACAGTGGCCAACAACATATACAAAACATACATAAGACTAATTTTAACAAATGATAGGGAAACACTTCCAGAAAACTTATAAAAATAATTTGCTTTGGGAGGAGAGAGGGACTGCATACTTAAGTAAAACAATTTTACACTAGATAACATGTAAATAGCATAAAGTTATTGCAATAGTTAACCCTTATGTAGGGAATGGCCGACCGTGCGTGCTATTCAGACAGGAGTACAAGAGAGAGAGAAAGTCACAGCTATTATCTGTGAATTACAATGTGCTGTGGAGCGTTAAATAATGTCATTTGCTTCAAAGAACATACATTCTTATATACAGATTCGCTGCCACATTTTCTCGACAACGTTGAACATTGTTCATTCGACATAGTAAATTGCATGTTAAATATCATTTGACAAGAATGCATATTGTAACTTAGAAAAAGGTGTAATAGCATGAGTGACGAACACTAACTTCACTTAACAAAGGTGTATTCAGCACTTGCACGTACAAGAGCGCGGAGAGAACTACCTCTGGCCAGAACACATACGGTATATACAGGATCTTACTAAAAGGTACGGCCAAACTTTCAGGTAACATTCCTCACACACAAATAAAGAAAAGATGTTACGTGGACATGCGTCCGGAAACACTTAATTTCCATGTTAGAGATCATCAGTATGTACTGTGCTTCCTCGATTCAACGCCAGTTGGCCCAATTGAAGGAAGGTAATGTTGACTTCGGTGATTGTGTTGTCATGCGACTCATTGCTCTACAGTACTAGCATCAAGCACAACAGTACGTAGCATCAACAGTTTAGTGTTCATCACGAACGTGGTTTTGCAGTCAGTGCAATGTTTACAAATGCGGAGTTGGCAGATGCCCATTTGATGTATGGATTAGCACGGGGCAATAGCCGTGGTGTGGTACGTTTGTATCGAGACAGATTTCCAGAACAAAGGTGTCCCGACAGGAAGACGTTCGAAGCAATTGATCGGCGTCTTAGGGCGCACGGAACATTCCAGCCTATGACTCGCGACTGGGGAAGACCTAGAACGACGAGGACACCTGCAATGGACGAGGCAATTCTTCGTGCAGTTGACGATAACTCTAATGTCAGCGCCAGAGAAGCTGCTGCTGTACAAGGTAACGTTGACCACGTCACTGTATGGAGAGTGCTACGGGAGAATCAGTTGTTTCCGTACCATGTACAGCGTGTGCAGGCACTATCAGCAGCTGATTGTCTTCCACGGGTACACTTCCGCGAATTGGTTCATCCAACAATATGTCAATCTTCATTTCAGTGCAAATGTTCTCTTTACGGATGAGGCTTCATTCCAACGTGATCAAATTGTAAATTTACACAATCAACATGTGTGTTCTGACGAGAATCCGCACGGAATTGTGCAATGACGTCATCAACACAGATTTTCTGTGAACGTTTGGGCAGGCATTGTTGGTGATGTCTTGATTGGGCCCCATGTTTTTCCACCTACGCTCAATGGAGCACGTTATCATGATTACATACGAGATACTCTACCTGTGCTGCTAGAACATGTGCCTTTACAAGTACGACACAACATGTGGTTCATGCACGATGGAGCTCCTGCACATTTCAGTCGAAGTGTTCGTACGCTGCTCAACAACAGATTCGGTGACCGATGGATTGGTAGAGGCGGATCAATTCCATGGCCTCCACGCTCTCCTGACCTCAACCCTCTTGACTTTCATTTATGGGGGCATTTGAAAGCTCTTGTCTACGCAACCCCGGTACCAAATGTAGAGACTCTTCGTGCACGTGTTGTGGACGGCTGTGATACAATACGCCATTCTCCAGGGCTGCATCAGAGCATCAGGGATTCTATGCGACGGAGGGTGGATGCATGTATCGTCGCTAACAGAGGACATTTTGAACATTTCCTGTAACAAAGTGTTTGAAGTCACGCTGGTATGTTCTGGTGCAGTGTGTTTCCATTCCATTATTAATGTGATTTAAAGAGAAATAATAAAATGAGCTCTAACATGGAAAGTAAGCGTTTAAGGACACATGTCCACATAACTTATTTTCTTTCTTTGTGTGTGATGAATGTTTCCTGAAAGTTTGGCCGTACCTTTTTGAAACACCCTGTATACAGTTACAGAAAATTTTAATACAATGATTCTTGACACTTGTGGATACTTCTAGAATGTACTCGAACCGAACATAGAAATTAAAATTTCACAATTCAGGTAACTGTTGAACTCACGATCCTCCATGCAACAGTCCAGTCTCATAAACATAACACTACGATGACTGTGCTACTCAGCATATTCTGCGACCTTGCTGCCTCCTTAAGGAAACAGCGTCTCGGTGTTACATCATCCTTGTTCGGGAAAAAGTCATCGGTCCTACATACTTCGACTCCCGATGACTGATGTTCGCCCTTGCGGTGATCTTAGAAATTCGTTTGCCGCTACGCTCTTCGTCACCTTTCTGCTTCGAATTTACCCTGGGTTCCAGGATCCTTATAGGGCTTCATTCGAAGGACATCGAGCATATCTCTGATCTTTCGTCGTCTTGTGTCGGAGTCGAAATCTTCAACTTCATAAGTAACTTCAGACAGCTGTCTTACAACCTTATAAGGTCCAAAGTAGCGCCTGAGGAGCTTCTCAGAGAGATAGACCTTCCGAATAGGAGTGAAGATTCAGACGAGGTCACCAGGCTGGTAGACAACAGGGCGGTGGCTCGCCTCATACCTTCGGCGATCGTTTTCTTTAGTCTGTAGCGTGCGGAGTCGATCTAATTGCCGAGCTTCCTCAGAACCGGTTAACACCTGGCCGGTGTAGTCGTCGTCCACGTCATCAGGATATAACGGAAACACAGTATCCATCGTCGTAGTCACCTCACGCCCATGCACCGGGAAAAATGCCATAAATCATGTGGTGTCTTGTTTGGCGGTGTTGTAGGCGAACGTCACGAAAGGTAGCACCTCATCCCAGTTGTTCTGTTCAACATTGACGAACACTGATAGCATGTCGGCCAAGATCTTATTAAGGCGTTCAGTAAGCCCGTTAGTTTGCGGGTGGTAGGCAGCCGTCATTTGATGAGTAATGTTGCACCAACTGTTTATCTCTGTCACAAGATTCGATTGAAAAACATTCCCTCGATCCGTAACTAACGTCCTCGGGGCATCGTGTTTTAATACAATGTCTTCCACGATGAATTTGGCTACCTCGAATGCTTTGGCTGTTTTGAGGGCTTTTGTAATGGCATAGCGTGTCAGATAATCAGTGCAAACAATAATCTATCTATTGCCACTAGCAGACGTTGGAAATCGTCCGAGGAGGTCAATCCCAACACGCTGGAAAGGCGTTTCGGCTGGTGGAATTGGTATGAGTCGGGCAGATAGTTTCTGAGAAAATGCCTTTCTCCTTTGGCAGTCTCGACAGTGCGACACATAGTGACGGACACTCCTAGATAAACCTGGCCAGAAAAATCTCTTGCGAATTCTATCGTATGTCTTAATAAATCCTAAATGTCCGACTTCAGGTGTGTCATGGAATTTCCATAGAACATCTAAGCGCATGTGTCTAGCAATCACTGGTAGCCACCTCTTTCCAAACGGATCGATGTTTGTCTTACAAAGTAATCCATTAACTACCTTAAATTGTTCTTTCACATCCTCTGACCGATTTAAGGCAAGCATAATTTGACATGTCTTGGCGTCCTTCTTCTGCTCAACAGAGAGATTCTGGAGTGCAGCGAGACAGTCACTATCTTCATCAAAGTCTTGATGGTCTTGCACAGGGATTCTTGGGAGACAGTCGGCATCTTTGTGTTTTCTTCCACTTTTGTTCACTATGGTAATGTCATATTCTTGAAGACGTAGTGCCCAACTGGCGAGTCGTCCTGTTGGATCCTTAAGACCTGTCAACCAACAAAGTGAATGATAGTCTGTAACAACTGTGATTGGCCTTCCATAGAGATACTGTCGAAATTTGCACATGGACCAGATCACAGCAAGACATTCTCTTTCTCTGGTTGAGTAGTATCTCTCGGCTTTTGTAAGTCTCTTAGAAGCATAGGCTATAACCTTCTCTTTTCCATCCGAAATTTGCACCAGAACAGCACCGATGCCATATCCACTGTCATCTGTGTGTAGTTCTGTAGGTGCTCTCTCATCATAAAGACCAAGTACAGGGTCAGTCGTCATAGCTTTTCGCAGCACATCGAAAGAATCTTGTTGAGCGCCACCCCAGATAAATTTAGCATCGGCTTTTAACAACTCTTGGAGTTGTCTGGCTTTGATACAAAAGTCTTTCATAAAAAGACGGCAATAAGAAGATAATCCAAGGAAGCTTCTCACATCTCTAATACTTTTAGGAATTGGAAATTCAGTTATAGATCTCACGGTTTCCGGGTCTGGCCGCACGCCTTCATTTGACACATGATGCCCAAGTATTTTTAATTTCTTTTGCTCCAAAGAGACACTGTCTTGGATTAAGTTTCAGTCCGCCTTGTTGGAGACACTTAAGAACGGCCCTCAGTCATTTTACATGTTCATCAAATGTCTCTGAGAGCACTACAATGTCATCTAAATAACAAAGACACATCGTACACTTCAGGTGACTTAGAAGAGTATCCATCATCCGTTCAAAAGTTTCTGGTGCATTACACAAATCAAACGGCATTACCTTAAACTCATACAGGCCCTCAGGGGTGATGAATGCAGTTTTCTCACGATCAGCCTCATCTACCTCCATTTGCCAGTATCCCGAGTACATGTCCAAGTCTGAGAAAAACTTAGCCCCTTTTAGACAATCTAGTATCTCATCAGTTCGTGGAAGGGGGTAAACGTACTTTTTAGTTATGTTATTAAGATTCCTGTAATCAACACAAAAGCGGCAACTGCCATCCTTCTTCCTGACGAGAACCACTAGTGACGACCATGGCCTCTGCGAAGGATGAATGATATCATTCTTCATCATTTCCTCTACCTTGTCGCGAATTATTCGACGTTCCGTTGCTGACACACAGTATGCTCTCTGGCCTATTGTTTGGTCTCCAGTGCTAATGCGGTGCTTCACCGTCGATTTGTCTAATTTACCTTTCTCCTATGGATTGAACCATTCAGAGAACTCTTGAAGAATGGCAAGTAGCTTCTTCTGTTGTTCCTTAGTGAAATCTGACGATAGTCGAGCTACAAGATCTTGTATCGTAGTTGTAGCGCCAATTTCGCCCACAGACTCGGCATGGAAGGTTTCTATGACGCTCAACTGTTCCGCTCAGCCTTTGCTACGCACATGCATCTTGGAAGGATCTGCGGTTCTCGGAGGCAGTTAACTATCCAAAATTCACCGAATCCATTCTTAGACGAGACGACAGAGGCTGGGATAAGCAAGTTATTCTTCAGTCGTATGCTTCTCTTACATTCCACTACAAGATACATGGGTTGATGCATGGCATGACACGTGACAGTTACCTTTCTAGCGATGACTGCAGGAATGATCACTTCATCCAACGCACATAGTCTGCAAAAACACGGATGTGCATCCTCCTGTCCACAGTATTTCATGTCCTCTAGCATAATCTTCGAGCGACCACAATCTATAATTGCCTTAGAAGCTTTCAAAAAGTCCCATTCGAGAACGACGTCATGACTACACTCTTGTAAGACGATGAATTCTATGGGCCGTGTATGGCCACTTATACCCACACGAATGACACAACTTCCTGTAGGTTTTACATATTTCCCAATACCTACCTTCAGCAGAGACGTTTTTCTGTCGACGATTACGGTTTTCTGCAACTAGCGACGGTACTTCTCCGAAATGACTGAATATGATGCTCCAGAGTCCACAAGAGCTTCGGCTGGTCGGCCATCCATGCGGATATCGACGTAGTTTCCTATCATTTCGTAGCGATCTACGGCGGAGGATTTTTCTCTTCGGCGGCCTCATCTCTAAGGAAGGTCGCACCCTTTATTTTTCCAGGTTGAGGTGGCTAGGTGATCGGGTGGAGCTTCTAAACGTCGATGGAAACCTTGATCGGCGTGTTGGGGAGCGTCCTCTCCAGCGGCTAGCTTGCGGCGATGGTGACCTACGTCGTCCTGCAACCACATCTTCTTTTCATCTTCGTCATCCCGGAGTTGGCGTCGCAAACATTGGTCTGCTGTTTCTGACGCAGACGTCATCAAATATCCGCCGCCTTTCTCGACAATAGCGCACCACATGTCCCGGTCGTCCACAATGGAAACATACTGGTTGGTTATCCTGGGTCCTCCAGACGTCAGTCTTCTTTGGTGCCCAAACAGGGTCCTCATGCGGCATTGTAAGAACGTAACTTCGCCTGGGTCTAGACTTTTTCACCGTTTTAAAGGGACATGAAGGACGAGAGATTGGGTTCAATGTGTGTTCCACTTCCTCCCTTATGACCTCTTGAAGCGTCGGTTTTTTGCTCGCCGTGCAATCCAAGTGCCTTCTGGACTTCCTCTCTCACTATCTGGCGAAGAACACTTGTGATATCAGTTCCTTCCTCCATCACAGACATCGATACGACGTTTGGAAGCCGTTCAAACTTCTGGCGTGTAATTCTTTTTGATGGATTTTCTCGATACACTGGCACTATTTTATGAAGTCATCTGCTGACGAAACCTCCTTCAGGAATAGGGCTTGATACATGTCCTCAGCAACACCCTTCATGAGATGTGCAACCTTACCTTCCTCTTTCATGCAAGGATCAACTATTTTACACAGCTCAAAGACGTCTTGAATGTAGGATGCTGCAGTTTCTCCTGGATGCTGTGCCCTGCACTTTAATTTGTCTTCAGCCTTGCACTTCTGTCATGTGGCAGAAATACTTGCGCAGATCCGCCTGGAATACTTCCCACCTAGTGAACCTGTCCTCATTGTTCTCATACCATTGCTTGGCAGCGCTCACCAAATAGAAAAATACGTTAGCCAAACACACGGTGTCATCCCATTTGTTAAATTTGGCTATACGCTCATTTATTTTCAGCCACTTGTTTGGATCTTGACCATAGTCACCAGAGAACCCGGAAGGATGTCTCATATGGTGGCACACAGTCGCTGTTATCGTAACGTCCTACTCTTCTTCTGTCTCCTATAGATTGCGATCTGTTAAATACGGCTCGAACTCGGGTTTCTCGCCACTAAAAGGCGGCTCTGTCGTGGCCTAATGGGATCCACTGTGTCGTCGATAATGTACGCTATTGCAAGTTCCAATATCCAGCGCCTCCACCAGAATAGTGTCACGTAGAAGAGGGTGTAATTAGATGAATGACGAACACTAACTTCACTTAACGAAGGTTTATTCAGCACTTGCACACAATAGCGTGGAGCGCACTGTCTCTGGCCAGAACACATACGTATATATACGGATACAGATCATTCCAGTACAATGATTCTTGGCATTTGTGGATACTTCTATAATGTACTCGAACCGAAAATTGATATTAAAGTTGTACAGTCCAGGTGAATTTTGAAGTCACGACTCTCCACGCAATAGTTTAGAATCATAACCACTACACCACGGTGCTACTCAGCTTCTTCTGCGACATTACTCCCTCCTTAAGGGAACAGCGTCTCGGTGTTACGTCCTAGTCCCGGAACGAGTCATCAGTCCCGCATACTCTGACCCCTGACGACTGATTCTCGCCCTAGGGGTGATCTTCTTATAACTTCTTTTCCCGCTGCGCTATTCGTCATCTTTCCGCTGGTTGCCTACCGCTGGAGCTTCGAATTTACCCTGGGTTCCAGGATCTTTATAGGGCTTCATTCGAAGGACGTGGACCGTATCTCTGATTTTTCGTCGTCTTGTGTCGGAGTCGAAATCTTCAACTTCATAAGTAACTTCAGACCTGTCTTACAACCTTATAAGGTCCAAAGTAGCGCCTGAGGAGCTTCTCAGAGAGAGAGACCTTCCGAATAGGAGTGAAGATTCAGACGAGGTCACCAGGCTGGTAGACAACAGGGCGGTGGCTCGTGTCATACCTTCTGCGATCGTTTTCTCGAGCCTGCAGCGTGCGGAGTCGAGCTAACTGCCGAGCTTCCTCAGCTCTGGTTAACACCTTGCCGATGTAGTCGTCGTCCACGTCATCAAGATGTAACGGAACTACGGTGTCCATCGTCGTAGTAGCCTCACGCCCATGCACCGGGAAAAATGGCGTAAATCCTGTGGTGTTTGGCGGTGTTGTAGGTGAACGTCACGAAAGGTAGCACCTCATCCCAGTTGCTCTGCTCGACATTGACGAACATTGATAGCATGTCGACCAAGGTCTTATTAAGGCGTTCAGTAATTCCGTTGGTTTGCGGATGGTAGGCAGCAACATTCTCAAGAACTTTATATCTATTCATTTGTTAGACAAAGTTTATGTCTTTTGATAAACATGGTTTTAAAAATAACATGTTTCTCAGAAAATAGTTGAAGATATTTGACTTTTGTATCAAAACATTAAATATTAACTGTTCATGCATATTAATGGTGTTTCTGTTTATTTAAACCAAACTCTTTAACTTTTGTCTCTCTGAACCATTAGTTCATTTCAGCATATGCTTTACAAACATTTACGTGCGTAATGGACATTTACAAAGTTTGTACAATTTTAGTTGTATAGTAGGGTTGACTTCTCCAACGGATGATATTGCCAGCGAGATGGCACGATGATCGGGAATACGCCCTTCGCAGGCGAGGTCGTTGCATGACGATCAGTCGTGCTGCGTTGTGTCCAGGGGAAAGCTCCTCCCCAGGCGTCGATGAGCTGATCGCCAGTGCCGTCGCCCACTGCCGCGTGTCCAGTGCGTCTAGAGGTAACAACATTTCACCGAGCATCACTTTCCAGCCCAAAATACACTCCTGGAAATGGAAAAAAGAACACATTGACACCGGTGTGTCAGACCCACCATACTTGCTCCGGACACTGCGAGAGGGCTGTACAAGCAATGATCACACGCACGGCACAGCGGACACACCAGGAAGCGCGGTGTTGGCCGTCGAATGGCGCTAGCTGCGCAGCATTTGTGCACCGCCGCCGTCAGTGTCAGCCAGTTTGCCGTGGCATACGGAGCTCCATCGCAGTCTTTAACACTGGTAGCATGCCGCGACAGCGTGGACGTGAACCGTATGTGCAGTTGACGGACTTTGAGGCCGGGTGGACGTACCGCCGAATTGCTCAACACGTGGGGCGTGAGGTCTCCACAGTACATCGATGTTGTCGCCAGTGGTCGGCGGAAGGTGCACGTGCCCGTCGACCTGGCACCGGACCGCAGCGACGCACGGATGCACGCCAAGACCGTAGGATCCTACGCAGTGCCGTAGGGGACCGCACCGCCACTTCCCAGCAAATTAGGGACACTGTTGCTCCTGGGGTATCGGCGAGGACCATTCGCAACCGTCTCCATGAAGCTGGGCTACGGTCCCGCACACCGTTAGGCCGTCTTCCGCTCACGCCCCAACATCGTGCAGCCCGCCTCCAGTGGTGTCGCGACAGGCGTGAATGGAGGGACGAATGGAGACGTGTCGTCTTCAGCGATGAGAGTCGCTTCTGCCTTGGTGCCAATGATGGTCGTATGCGTGTTTGGCGCCGTGCAGGTGAGCGCCACAATCAGCACTGCATACGACCGAGGCACACAGGGCCAACACCCGGCATCATGGTGTGGGGAGCGATCTCCTACACTGGCCGTACACCACTGGTGATCGTCGAGGGGACACTGAATAGTGCACGGTACATCCAAACCGTCATCGAACCCATCGTTCTACCATTCCTAGACCGGCAAGGGAACTTGCTGTTCCAACAGGACAATGCACGTCCGCATGTATCCCGTGCCACCCAACGTGCTCTAGAAGGTGTAAGTCAACTACCCTGGCCAGCAAGATCTCCGGATCTGTCCCCCATTGAGCATGTTTGGGACTGGATGAAGCGTCGTCTCACGCGGTCTGCACGTCCAGCACGAACGCTGGTCCAACTGAGGCGCCAGGTGGAAATGGCATGGCAAGCCGTTCCACAGGACTACATCCAGCATCTCTACGATCGTCTCCATGGGAGAATAGCAGCCTGCATTGCTGCGAAAGGTGGATATACACTGTACTAGTGCCGACACTGTGCATGCTCTGTTGCCTGTGTCTATGTGCCTGTGGTTCTGTCAGTGTGATCATGTGATGTATCTGACTCCAGGAATGTGTCAATAAAGTTTCCCCTTCCTGGGACAATGAATTCTCGGTGTTCTTATTTCAATTTCCAGGAGTGTATAAGTTAATAACTGGCTGTAAAGTGGTTTTGCCAACGGCACTGCCGCAGTGGTAACACCGGTTTCCGTCAGATCGCCGACGTCGAGCGCTATCAGGCTGAGGTAGTACTTGGACGGGTGACCGTCCGGGCTGCCAAGCGCTGTCAGCAAGCGGGATGCGCTCAACCCTTGTGAGGCAAACTGAGGAGCTACTTGACTGAGAAGTAGCGGCTCCAGTTACGAAAACTGACAACGGCCGGGAGAGCGGTGCGCTGACCACATGCCCCTCCGTATCCGCATCCAGTGACGCACCTGTGCTGAGAGGATGACACGGCGGCCGGTCGATGCCGTTGGGCCTTCCGAGGTCTGTTCGGACGCTGTTTAGTTTGGTTTAAAGAGATTCTTATTAACGATCATTCACACGCTCGTAATATTGTCACTGTATCTGTGTGTGCAGTTCCGAACATTGCTAGTCCAACACTTTAACACATTAGGATGGTATGTTTCCCGCTGTAAGTACAGTTTTCACCGAAACACTACCGTATACCGCTTTCATGCGCTATTTTCCACTAATAGACTCTGTTCAGCCACTATGGTGAGCCTTCAATACAGACGTGCAGGAACATAGTGACTTTGTCTTCCGTGGCTGGCACACCTGTCATAGTAACGTTCAGATGTCCTGATCCGGCTGTTGCTTTCTGCCGCAGCCGAAGAACACTGCTTTAATACTCACATGCACAAGTGATGCAGTACAACTTAAAATGTTCTCGTAACGGTCACAGGCCATTTAACTAAATTCACTGTTGATAATAAACACTCTTTATAACATCGCGCTTACGTGAATCGTTCGTAGCATAAAGTTTTGTATTAGAACACCTTTAATGCACTTTCAGTTACCTGTTCGTACGTATTGCAGAAGGAAAGTCCACTTCTTATCTTACTTGCATTATACTGTACGCACTTTTCATATTTTATTGCAGCATTTTGTACAGCTCTGAGTTACTTAAGCAGTTAGTTTCTCCCTCATATTGCGAAGTGTTACCCTTAGCTCTTCTGGACTCCTGAGTTCAAGTGATTTACGCATAACATTCATTCCATTTTTTACTATTTCAGGATACGATTTCATGATTCCCAAATCTCTTTTCTGTTTTCAACATTGAAACGCGGTCTCTACGTATTCTGTAAGTATTGACTATTCTGTAAGTATTGACAAACCTGTCATGGTTTCTGACAACAAGGTTAACTGACCTAATTATACTTCATGAAAAAACAAGGAAATAAGCACAGGTAATTGTGAACCATGCATTCTGCTTACTTTTGCAATAGTATAGCAAATTTTGAGTGGTTTTACACGTTATTTAAACCACTTTACTGTGTCATAGTGAATCCATATGATATTGATTCTTAGTTTCCACAGTCATACATGAATCACAAATGGTTCAAATGGCTCTGAGCACTATGGGACTTAACTTTGGGGGTCATCGGTCCCCTAGAACTTAGAACTACTTAAATCGAACTAACCTAAGGACATCACACACATCCATGCCCGAGGCAGGATTCGAACCTGCGAACGTAGCGGTCGCGCGGTTCCAGACTGTAGCGCCTAGAACCGCTCGGCCACTCAGGCCGGCCATGAATCATACAACAATACAAACATAACTTATATTACACACGATATCTAATAATAAACCTAACCTATCCCTAACACTATTTACATATGTACAGGTTTTACTCTTGATCCTTGATCAAGCTTCACTCAACTTCCTGTATCATTATGTGGATCTAAACCCCTTATCTTTCGTGTCACCGGGTGTTCTAAAAAGTAGCACCCGTCATGTGGAATCCTCACAACCACATGTGATCCAGAGTACAGCATTTGCCACGTTTTACTTATTCTTTTTAGCCCGCATCTCGTGGTCGTGCGGTAGCGTTCTCGCTTCCCACGCCCGGGTTCCCGGGTTCGATTCCCGGCGGGGTCAGGGATTTTCTCTGCCTCGTGATGACTGGGTGTTGTGTGCTGTCCTTAGGTTAATTAGGTTTAAGTAGTTCTAAGTTCTAGGGGACTTATGACTACAGCATTTGAGTCCCATAGTGCTCAGAGCCATTTATTCTTTTTATGCTGGATGCCTTCGTGTGTTCGTCAAATTACCAGCTCCCCTTCCTTATACTGGCGTATATCCTTAAGCTGCTAATTGTATTTCATCTTTCATAAGTCAGCTTGTCTATTTAATTCTGTCCACGCCAGTTGTTCCTTTTCCTCTTGGTCTTCGTGCCTATGAATCTTAGGTAGGGTTTGGACTCGTCCACCTCTACTCTCAACGTCATTATTTCCGCTGGCGTACATTCAGTGGACATATGCGGTAGGTTATTATACACCAGTTCGAAGGTAGATACATAATCTACCCACTTCATGTGTTTGTTTGCCGCATATGTCCTAACAAATCTGTTGAACTCAAGAAAAGTTCTTGCGATGGGATTCGCACTCGAATTGTGAAAGAACATTAAAATGTGCTTAAGACCTTGTTCTCTGAGGAATTGTTTCCAGGTATTGCTTTTAAAGTAGGTGGCGTTCTCTGACAATATTGTCACCGGCCTCTCTACTTGCGGAATGTAATCATTTACTAGCTTACGCGCTATTGTAAGTAAGGTGGAGTTCCTAGTGGGGTACAATTCCAGACATTTTGAAAATAAATCGTACACTGCCAGCAGGTACATTAAGCCAACCCTAGCACTTGGTAACAGTCATGTGAATTCAATGGATGCGAGCTGTAAAGTTTTGGTTGGTATTACGGAATGCAACTCGCTTCGAGTGCTGAAATTAGTTGGTTTAACCTTTAGACATGCCAGACAAGTTCGTATGGGCTTACAGACATGCTTTGTTAAGTTGGTATAATAGTAATATGTTGATATCTTGTCTGAGCTCTTTCATGTTCCAAAGTGGCCCCAACAATGGTGCGTATACCATATGACATTGTTTAGTGCTATGGCTGGAATACACACACACACACACACACACACACACACACACACACACACACACACACCAACGCTCCGATGAAACAATATCTTATCCTGTATTCAGTAATGCTTAATCAGCTCACTTGCAGTGTTTGCTTTCAACATGGCGATCACTTCTTTTCATAGTTTATCTGCCAACTGCAGCGACTGCATCTCGTTACACATTTCCATGTGCGCCTGCCGTCGGCTCGCGTCCTTAAGTAATACAATCTTAAACTCTGTCGATTGCTCGACCATATCTGCGAATTCAGGCAGTCCTTGGTGTGAACGTGATGGTGCATTGGCCACTACGTTCTCACATCCCTTTGCGTGCCGGATTTCAAAACGGTAATCTTGACGAGCTAACACCCACCACGTTTGCCCCATATGTAGCAGTCTTCAGGAAAGCAGATAGCTCAGTGCCTGGTGATCACAAAAGACTGGTATATGCTTTCCTTGCCCGTAGTAGTGATACTTTTTAAGCACCCACACTACCGCTGAGGCTTCAAGTTCCGTAGGCAAGCATGCACACTCGTAGCCTGCCAGCACATGATTAACAAAATCTTTTATTTACATTCCTGTTATGCTCTGTTCCCACTGGAACAAGAATGCTCACAATCCATAAAATGAGGCATCTGTCGCTAAGTAAAAGTACTTGGACAGGTCTGGGTGATGCAGAATTGAATTATTATCGAACAATTGGGCAGGCACAAAAAAAAAAAAAAAAAAAAAAAACGAAGTCATGCCGATAAACGCTCTCAACTGCTATTTAGTGCACAGGTATGGGGAGCTGTTGTAATGCCTCTAACTTTCTGAGATCCGGCATTATGCCTGTTGTCGAGATTACATGTCCTAGGAATTTTGTATCTTCACCGCCGAACCTAGATTTATTTAAGTTCGCTGTATATGTGGTCTTAACAAACTTGTGTAACACACGGTCTAGTAATTCTAGGTGTTCTTCCCAAGTTTTAGTTGCTATCACAAGGTCATCTACATAAGGTGTTACTTTGTCCAATAAATCTGAACCCAATAAGCATTAAGCACGCCGGCGCTCACACTGAGCCCGAACGGCAACTCTCTAAATTGATAGCAGCGAAAATGAAAGCTGTGTACTTTCGCGATGCTTCAGATAGCAACACCTGCCAGTATGAAGCTTTGAAATGGTAAGGAATCTTACACCTTATAACTTTTGTATCTGTTCTTCCACATTTTCTGGGCGAGTCTGCACCGGCATGATGCTTATATTAACATCGCGTTCGTCTAGTACAAGGCGCATACTTCCGTCGCCCTTCGGTACAGCTAGCAGCGGATTACTATAGGATGACAATGACGTTTCTATAATCTGCCAACAGAGCATTTTTTGTATTTCCTTTGATACAGCTTCCTTGTTTGATGAAGGCACAGAGTACGTGGCACGGGAAACTGGTATTCTTTCATTTGCATGTCATACATGTAACCTTTAATGATCCCAGGCCTTTCTGAGAACACGGCGACATATTTGTTTATAATATAAGTTAGATCATGATGCTGGATTTGGTCCAGATAACTCGACTCAGTGACCTTCACAGTAATTGCTTGTTGTACTGCCACATTTTCTGCTCCTGGTTCTTGTACCAAACACGGATAACCTTCCGTAGAATAATTATCCCCAAGGTGGGGAATCTGGGGTCTGACAAAAGCTACCCGAATCTACCTACATTAGCCACTGTATGCGGCAGCAGTCTTAATTAATGCCAACTCAATGTTTCTTTCCTTATTTAACAATGTGCTTGCTGCACGAGAAAGGTCAATTCTTGCTTTCCTTTCTCTCAGTAAATCAAGACCAAGAATGCACGTTACCGCCACATCCTTGATCACTTAGGAATGACCTTTCTAGTGCTTCCTCTTTCAGGTCTAATACGGCCTGCTCCTGGTTTTTGATTGTTTGACACGACCACGTATGGACCCTAATACTCTACAATTCTGAACTGGCAGTAATGGTTCCCTTTTCAACTCACTCAGACATTTATAGAATTCTTGGCCTATGACTGAGGTACTTGCGTCCGTGTCAGTCAGTACATTCACAGGTACTTCGATCATATTTGCTTCTATTGCCGCTTGCACCATTTCAGCATATTGGTGGATACACATTCTAGGTTCATCAATTAGTTCCCGCCTTAAATCACTACCTTCATTATACCTTAACATCTGTATAGGTACATCTTGTCCTCTCTGCGCCTTCCTCGCCAAATGCAGAAAGCATAAATCGATCTGTTTGTGTCTGACACGTTCGCATTATTGGTTTGTGTCTGGTCCACCACCTCTACAGTTCCCACCGTCTCCTGCTGTTGTGGTGAGTACTGTTGCGGTACATGCTGAGGTGGCGGTACACAATGCGGCGTCACATTAGGCGATGGCATAGGAATTGCATTTATATTGTTTACAGGCACATTCCTAGCAGAGTTGCCTGGTTGAACGTGCCAGTTCGCAGGGCCATAATTTTGCCACTGCCCATTGGCTGTCCTCACACTTTTGTTAGCAAAGGAAGACTTATAGTTCCCTTCACTACGTCGTTTTGGGTTGAAGTTCTTGTTGTTACTATTTCCATTTTTTGGGGGTTGATCTTTTCGCGTTGTTGTAACCATTTTGGTTACCCTGGGTATTTTGTCTGCTAGAACTATTGCCTGTCTGATAATCTCTTTCTCGGGCATACCCGTTCTTCCTTGGACTGCCTCCTCCATTGTTTCGGTCTTTATTATTGTTATTTATGTGGCTTCCATTACCGAACTCACTCTGCCTTGCGCCTTCCTGTATTAGGTCGAGCGAGTCGATCGTTGCGATAAAAATATTTAGGTCTGTGTCTGGCACTTGCTCAAGCGTTTCACAGATAGGTATGGGAAGCCGGCTCTTTAGTACGCGTAGCGCATCTCGAGCTGGCATCGGCTCATCCCATTACTTCGTCTTGTTGAGATATCTCTCAATTGACCAACCGCAGTTGCACCGACCAGATCCTCTCCCAAGCAACTCACATAGAGGCGAGCTTTCAGAAAAAAACTCAAAACATCAGTAGCCTTTATTGACCTATCAGCCGCTTATGATACCGTTTGGCGACAAGGCCTGATATTTAAGTTGCTGCGGGTCATACCATGTAACAAGCTGGCCAACCTCATTGATAACATGCTCACAGATAGAAGTTTCAGAGTCATAATGGTCGACTTAAAAAGTGACCAAATGAAGCTCAACAAGGCTCCGTTCTGGCGCCATTGATGTTTAACCTCTACATATCTGACTTACCTGAAACCACTTCTCAAAAATTCGGATATGCCGACGACTGGGCAATTGCTGCAAGAGGCAGATCAATGGAGGCAACGGAAAACACATTAACTGCGGATCTAACAAAGCTGGGAGATTACTTCCGAAGGTGGAGATTACGGCCAAACGCGACAAAAACGGAGGTGACATGCTTTCACCTCGACAATGCCCAAGCAAAAAGAAAGCTCAACGTTCATTTCGAAAACAGGCTGCTAAACCATAATAATTACCCCAGATATCTAGGCGTCACCTTTGATAGAACCCTAACATTCAAGGAACACCTACGTAATACAGCCGCAAAACTTAAAACTCGAAATAATATCATACAGAAGCTATGTGGGACTACGTGGGGCTCTTCCGCGGCTGTACTGAGATCTTCGGCTCTGGGACTTTTCTACACAACAGCAGAATATGCCGCACCGGTATGGCTAAACAGTAAACACACAGGCTTGATCGATGCTCAACTAAACTACACAATGAGGATGATATCAGGAACAATAAAGCCAACGCCTTTACACTGGCTACCTATACTGAGCAACATTCTCCCACCGGACCTGCGCAGAGAGAACGCTCTATTACGCGAGTATGGAAAAGTGCTGAACAACGAGAAACTGCCAATCCATAAGGATGTTCCCGCCCTGGAGATGAACAGATTGCGCTCCAGACACCCCTCTTTAAAAAAGGCAAGCCGGCCGCGGTGGTCTAGCGGTTCTAGGCGCTCAGTCCGGAACCGCGGGACTGCTACGGTCGCAGGTTCGAATCCTGCCTCGGGCATGGATGTGTGTGATGTCCTTAGGTTAGTTAGGTTTAAGTAGTTCTAAGTTCTAGGGGACTGATGACCACAGATGTTAAGTCCCATAGTGCTCAGAGCCATTTGAACCAAAAAAGGCAAAAAATACGCATCCTCTCAACCCGGATTATGGCAACCTCTGGAAAACGCGTTGGAGAGAATCTGTGCCCCAAAACCTGCAGAATATGCCATGTATCAATGTCCAACCACCAGGATTCAATTTGCCAAGGAAAACTTGGACGACCTTGAATCGAATTCGGACAAATAACGGCAGATGTGCAGACAGCCTCCACAGGTGGGGTAAAATCACCTCCCCGAGATGTGACTGCGGTGCGGACCGGCAGACGATTCGTCACATCGTGGAAGATTGCCCTCTGAGACGTTTTGCTGGAGACCCCAATGAGTTTCTGACCGCGACTGAAAGTGCAATAGACTATGTCAGAAATCTGGATGTTTGTTTGTGAACTTTTGTTTGTTATATACACTATTTTAAATACTTTTATATCTACAACTATATGTTATACACTGTGACTACTCTTTATTTCTGTGTCTTATGATTTTTATGTCTTTTTTTTATATGATGTGTTACATGCCATAAGCTAAATAAATAAAATAAATCTCTCAAAATATTTTCTCAAATGCCCCTGACGTGCCTGGTACGGCTCGGGGTTGTACACCTGCCTCCGTAAGTTTTCTTGAATACTGGCTAACCAAAACATTGGCAAAAACATGTTTTCAGAGTCCGGATATGTTTCACAAATGTCCGAAACTTCCATGGTCTAGACAGCAACGTCTCCCGTTATAAATGAAACCACGAACTGTATCTTTTGCTTCTCTGACCAAGATAGCGGTATCACGTTTTTGAAACTGTTAACAAAAATCACAGAATGGACAGAATTCCTCTCGTCTGTGAATGTTTTGAACTGCCGGTGTTTAATTAGAGCCTCCTCGTGCTTAACTTGCGCAACATCTGGCGCTACGGTTGTCTCTGCTTTACCAACAATGCCCGTGTAAGCGCGAGGGCAGACAGTATCCGCATTCTCGGGGTACAACGGTTCATTCCGTCTAGCATCTTTAAGTGCGTTACCGTGCATGTAGCTCACATTTCACCGACTGCCTTGTTACCTTTTATTCTCTTTCTCCAGAGGTGCAATACGCTATGACATTTCGTTTATCTCTGGAGGAATTTTCGTGTTCAGTTCAAGATTTTCGCGCTGAACACCTGCATTCAGTCTTTGAATAGCGGACGTTACCTCTCCTTCTACTTTCTGCCCTACATTTTGCCACAACTTATCCACGGTAGTAGTGAGTGTCTTAACATTCACCTCTCGCTTTTACTGAGCATTGTCGAGACTGTTTACTTTCGTATCCAGTCCTTCGACCTTTTTCGGCAGATCTTTTGATTGAATAATCAAGTTCGTCATTTGTTCTTTGAGATCATCCATTTCCCTCTTGAAATGAACTATAATGACTTGATTTCTATCATCTAAAACTTTATTGAATCTTTCGCAAGTTTGTCATCTCTATCCTTTTCTTTCTGTTCCCTTTTAAGATCCTTTTCTCTATCTCTCTCCTCTCTCTCGCGTTCCTGTGCTGTTTCCCTTACGTGAACCTGCGCTAACAATAACGTCACGAAGTCATCGATCTGCCGCGGAAGTGACATTACGTCAGCTGATGCCGTGGTCGATTTCACTTTGTTTGAAGTCAGCTGATTTAGCACCTTTCTTCCGTTTCAGCGCTTTCGCGCTAGATCCAGGCACAACATTTTCTCTTGACATGACGTCGGTTTCAAAATTTTGTTTCTCCGAGTCAGTTTCCTCCGTTAATTCGATTGAATTCCTTTCTTGCATGTCCTCCATCATCTCGACTCCGGATGAGATGATGCTTCACCTTCAGCTTTGTTTTTTGTTGAGTGGTACTTAAGTAAATAAATTAGTGAAATCAAAGTGAAGTAGAAATTAGAATATAAATGAAAAACTTGGTTTAGTTTAGAGAGTTACATACTGGCATTCAGCGGGCAGAACAGCAGAACAGAAGAGACAATGACCGTGAAGTCAGCAAGTTCCACATAGGCGGGCGCTGTCGATTCAGCCGTCAGGGCATCGCCCGACCGGCTCACGTGTTTCTCAGTTGTCGCATGTGAGCAAAGGCCCTCGCCTACATCCCAAGAGCCAATGACCGACGTTAAGAAGATTCTTCGAGAAGCTTTTCAACGTGACAGAAGAGGCAATGGCCGTGAACTGAAGTGAATAAATACGCGAGACGCGGTGGGCCCGACAGACGGAGACGGAGACGGAGACGGAGACGGAGACGAAGACGGAGACGAGCGACGAAGAAGACGAAGAAGTGAAGAAGCGTAGCAGTTGTTTTAAGTCAGTTTCGGTGCTGAAGACGGTCTTGCAAGAAGAGATTACATCATGCACAGACGCACCAAGTCCGCCGCTGTAATGGAATAGCAAGCAGCAGCCTCAGCGCCAGAAGACAGAAGTTAAAAGGTATTTGAAGTCTGATTTTACGCACCCGGGTGATTCGTGAGGACGGGAAGGAGGCGGCCTCACATCAGCAGTCACCTGTGAGCTGGGATGAAGACCTGACAGCCGAAGACTAGCAAGCGGGAGTCCGCGGTTCGAGTCCGCGACACTGGCCTTCCCCCGCCGCGCCGCTCCGCTGGCCGACGCACAACACACGCGGCCGCTTAGAGAAGAGAAACACTGGGACGCCACATTCAAGGTATCACCATCCGATGCACGACTTCGCTCGCAATAATTAAACGGGTCACCTCGCGCTGCGCGTCTCCTGTCAGCTGGGCGAGACGGCGACACGAGATACACACCGCTACGCGTAATCAGACGCCGCCGCCGCCGCCGCCGCTGCCGCAGCAGAAGGCTACGCAAACGACACAGCTGCCGCTCTCCGAACCAGAACATCCAGTAAGATACAGTTGTACGAAACTTTCAATAAAAGTTATATTATGTAAAAATGCTGTTTCATTCTACCTCATACCCGAGCCAAGGAAGAACCCACCCTGCCCACATGTTGTTAAGAGAGAAAAATTGATTAATTTAATATTTTCACCCTGACAGAATGCTTTAGAACGCTCATCCTGACAATTGACAGCATCACAAAAGAAAACCCAGTTACATTTAGTAGCAGAAGTGCTACATTTAGTATCGCAACTGTTACATTTGGTGTCAGAGAAAAACCCTTGGCTCAATATGAGGTGTGAATGACAGTCACTGAAGGTCCATAGTTAGTATTGTTTAATGTGTGAAAGGATAGAGGTTTGCATAGCAGTCGTAATATTTTCTTTATTTAGAAGTGTATTTTCTCTCATGATTTTAAGAGTTTGTCGAAAATATTTAAACATCTTTTGCATTCAGTGTAGTAAGATTGAGTAACTAACAGTTTTTAAAATGATGACACGAAATCGTACAGTCAGAGTCAGCACCACAAGCGGTTTTTACTGATGAAGCTATTCAGAGCTTAGTTAATCAAATAGCACAGCTTAAAAATGATAATAATGCATTACTTAAACAGTTGAGTGAGTTTAGGCAAACCAGTTCAATCCCTCCCACCCTAGATTCCTCAGCAGCAGCCTTGGTAACTCCTTTTTCAGGTAAACCTGGCGAAGACATAACAGAGTTTTTTGACGATTTAGTAGCAGCTGCAAAGTTAGGATCATAGTCAGATGAACAGCTCTTACAAATGACAAAGTTAAGATTGCTAGGAGAGGCTAAAGCACACGTATTATACCATGAAGAAATACGGAATGTTCCAACATTTGAGGAATTGGAGAAAGGATTGCTTAAACGTTTTCAAAAACAGAACAGCTGTAGATTTTATAGGGAACAGTTAAACACTATCACTCAGAGGCAAAACGAGTCGTTAGAAAGCTTTGTAGATAGGATTAGAAAAATTAATATTAACACCTATCAGTTGACCACTAGTGATGAAGCAAATAAATTTATTTTACAAGAGGCAGAAAGTAGAGCTCTGGATACATTTTTACGTTGGTTGCCTCCTGAAACGTCTCGTCGTGTCAAGGCAGAGTTTCCTAAAAATTTAGCGGAAGCTGTATCTGTGGCGACGGCTTTTGAAGAAATTGACATTGCCACCAGATACAAGGAGAAGCGAAATGTATTTTCAGCAGGAGTACGATGTTTTAGGTGCGATCGACAGGGACATATAGCAAAAAATTGCAGACAACCTAAATGCATTAATTGTCAAAGGTTAGGTCACACATTCAAGGAATGCAGGTCTAAGAAAGTTTTTGGAAATAGAAATCAGTTAAACTCAAACGGGAATGTCGGAGCCGTCGCCAGGCGTTCCCAATAAAATTTCATGCCATTAAGGCGAATGTGAAGTCGGAATGCTGGTTATCTGCTACCATACAGGATAAAGAGGCAAGGATACTGGTGGATACAGGCCCAAACGTATCAATAGTGAATAATGAATGTATTGGAGAAAAAAAATATGACCCTCCAAGGTATAGATTGAGTGGGGTAGGAGGAGGTACAGTGAAGTCATTAGGATGTACATCATTGATTTTCTATATTCACGGTGTACAATTTCAAGAAGATGTAGAAGTGGTAACAAAGGTAACTGATGGATACGACGCGATCCTAGGGTTGGATTTCCTGAATAAACATCACGCTAAAATCGACCTCAGACAGCAAACTGTAGAACTTAGCGGAATAGTGTTTCAGCTAGGTGACACCGCTGCAAAGGGCCCGCTGCCGCAAGATTTCCCCAACCGGGAGGCGAAATCATCTACACTGCGTGCAACGTCCTTGAAGGTTGATTCGCGGGATCAGATACCATCTGGCTCAGGAAAACTTCTCTGGATGACCGTTGACCCCGAGGTACCTACAGATACGGTATGTCTAATAGAGCCATTAGAGGAAAATGAGGAATTAGATGTATCACATTGTTTTGTACGTAGAAGTGTTGTACGGGTTCAAGACGTTGAGGGAGAAAGAAAAGTACCGGTACATATTGAAAATTTCGGAGTGGAGGACAACGAGTTGCATAAGGGAATATCAGTAGCTACAGTCAGTATTTTTGAAGAAGAAGATTTCATTTGGTCAGATATTAATGATGGTCAGAAACCAGACGCCTATAAAACCGCATTACGCCAGAAGATTGAGCATTTGCAAGGAAATGATAGAGACACGATAGAAGCAGTTTTAGTTGAGTTCCAAGATTTATTTCATGCAGAAGGTCCACTGCCAGCAACAGATATCACACAGCATAGGATCCCCACAGGAAATAGCCCCCCATTTTATAGGAAGCCTTATAGAGTTGCGCATCACTTACAGCCAGTACTGGATGAATTTATAGAACAGCATCTAAAAGATGGAATTATAGAATATTCTGATTCGCCTTATAATTCAAATATCGTAATTATTCCAAAGAAGTCTCCCGACGGTACGAAACGATATAGATTTTGTTGTGATTACAGACACCTTAACAAACAAACTATCTCAGATGTCTATCCTCTTCCGAACGTTACAGATATCATTGACAGTTTGGGTAACAGTAAATACTTTTCAACAATCGATTTACGTAGCGGATATCATCAATTGGAAGTTGCACCTGAAGATAGGCATGAAACAGCATTTCCTACCCCTGGAGGCCATTGGCAATTTAAAAGAATGCCTTTCGGTTTGAAAAATGCACCAACAACTTTTCAAAGACTACTCGATGGAGCATTGCGAGGACTCAAAACTCAGCAATGTTGTGTATATCTAGACGATATTATTGTATACTCCAAAGACATTGATGAACATGCTGTGCGTCTTCGTATTGTTTTCCAGAGGCTTAGAAAAGCTAAATTAACATTAAATATGGAAAAATGTAATTTTGCATTGACAGAGGTTACATACCTAGGGCATGTCATTAGTGAAAAAGGAATTAAAACAGATCCTCGATTAATTTCGGCAGTTAAGGACTTCCCAACACCACAACGCGTTAAGGAAGTACAAAGTTTCATTGGTCTCGCATCGTATTACCGAAAATATGTTCAAAATTTTGCTGAAATTGCCCGACCCTTAAACCAGTTATTGAAAAAGGGTGCAAAATTTCATTGGTCTGAAGATTGTGAATCAGCATTTCAAACCCTTAAAGATAAGTTAACACACAGTCCAGTATTAGCCTACCCAGATTATAATAAAGAATTCATTTTATCCTGTGACGCAAGTGGTCATTCAGTAGGAGTTGTTTTGAGTCAGAATATTAATGGCGCGGAACACCCCATAGCCTACGCTTCGAGACAACTAACAACGGCAGAAAGAAATTATTCCACAACGGAGAAAGAATTGTTAAGTGTTATTTATGGTACCAAATACTTTAAATGCTATTTGCATGGTAGGAAATTCAAGGTCATTACAGACCACGCAGCTTTAAAATGGTTCCTTGGGTTAAAGGATCCATCTAGTCGTTTCACGCGTTGGGCCCTATGTCTTTCGGAAATGGATTTCGAAGTTATCCATAAACCAGGCAAAATTCACACGAATGCAGATTGCCTAAGTCGGCAAAATTAATGCCAATGTTATGATGTAACATGTTTTAAAGTTAAAAAGTGAACACAAAACTAAAAGTATAAATTTGGGAACGGGTATATCTGGAACCTTTGTGTTGGTGTTTCTGCTTTGAACAGTTTTCTTTTATTTAAGAAGAAAAAATAAGCCAAATAATAATATACCACTTCATCAAATCCCTGTTAACTGGATACCACACTCTTAACTGGTGTACTTCAGTGGTTACTTTTGAGCATTAGTGTATTAATTTTGTTTATTGTATTTCACTCTTTACTAAACAGTCTTACGTTAAAGTAAACAATACTGTAGTATAGATATGCTTGCATTAATATAGGGTATATTAAACAGGTGTTGCTATGTAATTTTCTAAGTGAAAAATCTACTTTTTTGTTTATTCATTGTCATAAAGATATGTTACACTTATTATAACCATTTATGTGTGAACTATGTGATTCATGAGCGTACAGTGCTTTTGTAAAGTGATAAAGTATTTTCACATACTTAATGTGAAGCATGTATAATCTTCTAAGTCGAGAGTTTTCATTGCTTGTGTAGGTGCTTTTGCCGTGTGAAGAGTGGAGGAATGTTGAGTGGTAAATTCGAGGGCGAATATCTCCAAAGGGTGGAGGAATGTTGAGTGGTACTTAAGTAAATAAATCAGTGAAATCAAAGTGAAGTAGAAATTAGAATATAAATGAAAAACTTGGTTTAGTTTAGAGAGTTACATACTGGCATTCAGCGGGCAGAACAGCAGAACAGAAGAGACAATGACTGTGAAGTCAGCAAGTTCCACATAAGCGGGCGCTGTCGATTCAGCCGTCAGGGCATCGCCCGACCGGCTCACGTGTTTCTCAGTTGTCGCATGTGAGCAAAGGCCCTCGCCTACATCCCAAGAGCCAATGACCGACGTTAAGAAGATTCTTCGAGAAGCTTTTCAACGTGACAGAAGAGGCAATGGCCGTGAAATCGTTCACCTCCAGTGAACTGAAGTGAATAAATACGCGAGACACGGTGGGCTCGACAGACGGAGATGGAGACGGAGACGAAGACGGAGATGAGCGACGAAGAAGACGAAGAAGTGAAGAAGCGTAGCAGTTGTTTTAAGTCAGTTTCGGTGCTGAAGACCGTCATCCAAGAAGAGACTACATCATGCACAGACGCACCAAGTCCGCCGCTGTAATGGAATAGCAAGCAGCAGCCTCAGCGGCAGAAGACAGAAGTTAAAAGGTGTTTGAAGTCTGATTTTACACACCCGGGTGACTCGTGAGGACGGGAAGGAGACGGCCTCACATCAGCAGTCACCTGTGAGCTGGGATGAAGACCTGACAGCCGAAGACTAGCAAGCGGGAGTCCGCGGTTCGAGTCCGCGACACTGGCCTTCCCCCGCCGCGCCGCTCCGCTGGCCGACGCACAACACACGCGGCCGCTTAGAGAAGAGAAACACTGGGACGCCACATTCAAGGTATCACCATCCGATGCACGACTTCGCTCGCAATAATTAAACGGGCCACCTCGCGCTGCGCGTCTCCTGTCAGCTGGGCGAGACGGCGACACGAGATACACACCGCTACGCGTAATCAGAATCCGCCGCCGCCGCCGCCGCCGCTGCTGCAGCAGAAGGCTACGCAAACGACACAGCTGCTGCTCTCCGAACCAGAACATCCAGTAAGATACAGTTGTACGAAACTTTCAATAAAAGCTATCTTATGTAAAAATGCTGTTTCATTCTACCTCATACCCGAGCCAAGGAAGAACCCACCCTGCCCACATGTTGTTAAGAGAGAAAAATTGATTAATTTAATATTTTCACCCTGACAGAATGCTTTAGAATGCTCATCCTAACAATTTACAGCATCAAAAGAGAGAACCCAGTTACATTTAGTAGCAGAAGTGCTACATTTAGTATCACAATTGTTACACTTTCTTACATTGTCTACACATGTTCTATACTTTAGAAATTCCCACCAAAAATACCCAAAGACACGCAGCAAATATATAGAAACATACACATATACAGACCACAAACAATAAACACTACTGCCTAATTAATGACTGTATTAAATTAATCTTACCTCTTTCACTTGAAACAAATGAAATACATTCACATGAATCTGTTCGTGCCTTAGCAATGAGACACCGTAAGTACATTTCTGCTCTATGTCGCTGAAAACGTTGATTTAAATGATCTGCAAACTTTATCTGCACTTTAAAACTAAGCCACTGAAAGCATACTTTTGTACTACCTCACTTAAAAGATAGTTTTTAGCAATCTAAAAGCTCTATCCTTACTTCAATAGTGAGACACCTTAAGTGCACTGAATACTTACGTAAAAACCATTTTACACTAGCTAACATGTAACAATAGTTGATTACAAGATTACATTTTTATTATTCGTAGTTATTTATGACTACTTAAACTAAGAGTCTCTTATTAACTGACATTCCCAGGCGCACATGGTACAATGTATGATTATACAGAAAAGATTATGTTCAAATAAGGTAAATAATACATTAAGTAAAAAAATACAGAAATTGCTTTTCTCAAGCTGTTATGACCTGTCCAACGTTATTTAATACTTTAGTCAGTCACTTCTCCTCACAAATATCTAGGACAGAAAAAGTAAAAACCGCACTGTATGCATATGATCTAATTATATGCATTTCATTACCAAACTAAAAAAGTAACCGAATGTCAAATAAAATGAACCGAGAGATAAATTACCTTACAGAGTGGTCACACGAAAACTTACAAAATTAACAACTGAGGAAACAAACTAACCATTATTCCTTTTTGTCATGCTCGTCCAAAAGTAGCTCTAAAAACTGTGGCGAAGTATGTACAGCAGAAAAACTGACAGACCCTCATAAATAGAACTGCTGAGAAATCAAAAAATAGAATCAAGATGTTGCATACATTAGCTTCTAGTAAATGGGGATGTTCAAGGACAGTGGCCAACAACACCTACAAAAGCTACATAAGACCAATTTTAACAAATGGTAGCGAAGCGTTGGTTGTGAGTACTACCAGAACTTTCATCAGGTTAGAAAAATTTCAGAGAGAAGCGTTAATAATTATAGCACATGGAGTAAAATCAACACTTTGAGTACCCATGAGAACTGTAATTGGATAACAATATGTTGAAATAAGTATTCAGTGGTTAGCACTGCTCTATAATAAATGGCTAAAATATAAATATTTATGTAACAATAATAGTAGATAGTTAAAAATACAAATTAGCTTTATCCAGTAGTAAAAGACATATGATCACATATCAAATGTCGGAAGTTGATGCTGAAAATTTTATTTTGACACTCTCTCCAACTCTGCTTCCTGAATTGCAACACCAGCTATACATAATTTATAATTATAAATATACGAGATAGGTAAATAAATAAATCTGTGATACCCTGAAGACCAGTGGTTCTACATCAACACAAATGGTTCACTATTGGGGAAAGAAGGAAATGTTGGTGTAGGCGTAAACAGCAAAATTTTCTCTTTCTATCAATCTTCAGGACCTTACCGCATAACTTTTGAAGGTGGATTTGAAAGCATCACAACTATTACAAGTCTTCTAAACAACTGTTCACACACAGTTATCAAGTCACATACATTTTGTGATTCCAGAACAGCAATATTAGCAGTTAGCAATACACAATACCCAAAAATCGTTGAAGTTACAGAAGCCCTATAATCTTTTCAATGTCTACAATGGAACAAAAAGCAACTGCAGTTTAGTGATTGCCATCACACTGTGCATTATATCATAATGAAAATGCATATTTTCTAGCATATGGTATGAAAACGCAATTACACAGACTAGAAAAACTGACTTGTTTTGCAGTGAAATGTATTATGAGCAACTCATGTCAGGGAAAATAGAAACGATGTAATACAAAGTCATGTGAGAGCAAGATCTGGAGAAACCTAATGGACTACATGGAAGTGCCTGATGGAAGGAGAAGAAAAGCAATAACCGAATATCACAAGATTCTCATAACAGTACAGTGAAAAATAATGTTAGTATGTCACAAGATTCACATAAAAACCCAGTGAAAAATAATGTTATTATAGTGTATCAGAACATCAGGGGATTAATAAACAAAGTAGATGGGCTTCTTGTAACTTAGAAACTGACGGTGGAACAGATGTACTATGCCTGTCTGAACACTACATATTCACAGGTATGGAAATGGTAAATGTAGATGGATTTAAGCTTTCAGCACATGTAAGTAGAGACACTATGGAGAGAGGAGGAGTTGCCATCTATGTTAAAATCTGTCATAGTGTGAAAAATTTGGAAACTAAAAAATTTTGCATAGAGCAACATACAGAAGCATGTGCATATGAGATTAAACTAAATAATAAACTAAATAATGGTAATTTTATAATTGTAGCCATGTATAAGTCTCCATTAGGAAATTGTCAACTATTTATGAAGAACTTGTATTCATTGTTGTGCTATCTGTCAGACAGTAGAAAGAAAATTATTTTTTGTGGGGATTTCAATGTAGATTTTCTGAAAGAGCCTGATAGGAAGCTTGACCTTGAAGTATTACTTGGTTCTTTCAATATGACATCAGTTATTGATTTTCCTACATGGGTGTTACAGGGAAGCAGCACAATGATAGATAATGTTTTCATAGACCAAGATTAATTTAATCAAATAAAAACTTTCCCTATGAAGAATGGTCTGTTCTCATCATGATGTACAGCTTGTTATAGTATATGATATAGCTCATTACAGTAATGCAAAACAGTCCTCCAAAATAGTGCATTCAATTAACAATTTAACAATTTAAAATTTTAGGGAAAGCTTGAAACAGTTAGACTGGAATAAGGTGTACAGCGAACATGATGCTAATATAAAATTTAACCTGTTCCACGATACCTTTATAAATATATTTGTAAACAGTTTCCTAAGAAAGCAGTGATATATAATTGTAAGAAACTATGTAAAAAAACATGGCTTACTAAAGGGATAAAAATAACTTTATAACAGAAAAGTGAAATTTATCTTATAGCTAGGAGGACAAATGATCACAAATGATATTAAAAATTCCAGAAGTATGTGCATTACGTCTGAGATTAGCATCTGATAATAAAATTAAAGCATTTTTGAACATTATTATAAGGGAAACAGGGTAACCAAAAGCACAGGAAGACTGTATTTCTAAAAAACACCATGAAAAGTTTGTTAACAAGAAGCTAGAAGTAGAAAAAAATTTAATAATCACTTTTTAGGTGCTTTAGAGAAAACAGGATCAAGCCATTCATTAGAAAATGCAAGGCATTATATGGAAGAGGCAGTGTCTAAGTAATTTAAATTCAAACTGCCTCTCCCAATGAAATTACTAAAATAATAAATTCACTCAAAAGTAAAAGCTCAGATGGAATTGATGGCATTTTCATCAGAATACTAAAAGCTTGATCTCAACAAATAAGTAGGATTCTCAGTCACATATGGTCTGATGCTAACAGCTACCACCCAGTATCACTTCTGACAACTTTATCAAAAATTCTTGAAAAACTAATGTATTCAAGAGTAGCATCACATATTTGTAAAAATGAAGTACTAACAAAATGCCAATTTGGTTATCAGAAAGGATTTTCAACAGAAAATGCTATACATGCTTTCAGTAATCAAATGTTAAATGCATTGAATAACTGAACATCACCCCCGTGGGATATTTTGTGATCTCTCAAAGGCTTTTGATTGCGTGAATCATGAAATTCTTCTAGATAAGCTTAAGTATTGGGGCATGGGTGGAACAGCACACAAATGGTTTAATTCATAATTAACTGGAAGATTGCAGAAGGTTGAAATTGACAGTACAGATAATCTGCAAAGATCACCAGAGTCCTCTAACTGGGTAGGTATCAAGAATGGTATCCCACTGGGTTCAGTCTTGGGTCCATTATTGTTCTTAATATATATTAACGACTTGCAACTCTATATTCATGAAGCTGCAAAGCTAGTTCTTTTCGCTGATGATACAAGTGTAGTAATCACACCCAACAAGCAAGAGTCAGCTAAGGAAATTGTAAATACCGTCTTTCAGAAAATTTTAAGTGGTTCTCTGCAAATGGACTCTCACTAAATTTTGAGAAAACACAGTTTATGCAATTCTGTGTAGTAAATGGTGTAACACCATTGACAAATATAGACTATGAACAGAAGTTTGTTGCTAAGGCAGAATTCTCAAAATTTTTGGGTGTGTACATTGATGAGAAATTGAATTGCAAAAAACACATCATGATCTGTTGAAATGGTTAGGTTCAGCTACTTATGCTGCTGGGGTTATTGCAAATTTTGGTGATAAGCATATCAATAAATTACCCTATTATGCCTATTTTCATTCACTGCTTTCATATGGCATCATATTTTGGTGCAATTCGTCATTAAGAGAGAAAGTATTCATTCCACAAAAGTGTGTAATCACAATAATAGCTGGACCCCTCCCAAGATCACCTTGCAGTCATTTATTTAAAGAACTCGGGATATTCACAGTGTCTTCGCAATACACGTATTCTCTTATGAAATTTGTCATTTATAAACCATCCCAATTCAGAAATAAGAGGGATGTGCATAGCTACAACACTAGAAGAATGGATGATCTTCACTATTCTGCATTAAATTTTACTTTGGCTCAGAAAGGGGTGAATTATGCTGCCACAAAAATCTTTGGACTTTTGACAAATAGTATTAAATGTGTGACAAATAGCCAAACAACATTTAAAAGCAAATTAAAACAATTTCTGAATGACAACTCCTTCTACTAATATATGAATTCTTAGATATGAAGTAGTAACTGTTAACAAAATTAGTTAATTAATTATTTTGTGTAAAGAAAACTTATGTGGAAGGGACACGTTCCACATCATGACGGAATGTCGTATTCATGACCTATGGAACAAGGATCAATGTATGTTTGTTTGTATGTATGTATGTATGTATGTATTACGCTTGACTACTGGACATGACTGGCAGACAGACAGAAGATTTCCATCCTTCTGTCTCCAGAACGTGTTCTGTGTTACAAGATTGGTTAGATCATGAATCAAGAACATTTAAAGGAGTTTAAAAACTAAGTGATGTTAATTCAGACTCAACAACATTGGACTGAGAAGCAAGAACGGGAATGAAATAAGAGCCAAAAGGTTGAAATAATAATATATTTTATTTTAGACATAGACCTCTAACGTCTGTATTTACATCAGGTTACAAACAACTGCGCACTGTGTGTGAAGGGTGGCATATAATGTATTCGAAAAATCTTAATCTCCCCACATTGGGGAAGAAATAGTGTCGATACTGCGATAACTCCGGCGGCTATCTCTTGAGTCTTTATTTTGTTTCTCCATTTACAGACTACTATCAAGATTACTTGAGAATTTCCGCACTTTCTTTCTGTTGCAGCCCAGTTACAGGTAATCAGGAAGCGTAGGGCCTGCCAAACATTACAGTATCGAGCTAAGTGACACGTTACCTGTCTGTTATTTGAGGGGATTGAGGCTGAAATCTCCGTCCGACCAGTATTACGTAGTTTCCAATGTTTTCTCTTCATATATTGAAGAGCATGTAGATTTTTTTTTTTTAAAAAAGACGAGTTGGGCAGTCGGGTGTTCTGCTCGGTCTAATGGATTTGATGTCAATGGGAAGGTTCACTCCAAACTTCTAATGTGCAGGGGCTGATGACCTTGCTGCTTAGCGCTCTCATCCATATATCATCATGATCATCGACTATGTAGGCCTTTTCGTTGCTGACATGAAGCATAATTTAAAGTTCCTTTATATACAGCGTGAATAGTTTGAAAGTAGCACATTGAATATTTTCTGAAGGAGCTGCTCTGGTTTCACAAAATAGGGTTATCAGCAGGCCGTTGGGACGTCAAGCTGGATAGGCATTTCAGACACCACGTGTGATAAGCAATGAAGAGACACAGAAACTGGTACACCTGCCTAATATCGTGGAGGGCCCCTGCATAATTGCTTAAAATCAGAACAGTGTTCCTGGAGCCACTCTGCAGCACTACTGAACGTGTGGAGTGTCGCATTGTCCTGCTCTGCAGCAATTGCCCAAGTCCGTCGGAATGCGCAGTGGACATGAATGGTTGGGTTGAGTCAGGGGAAGAGACCAAACTGCGAGGTCATTGGTCTCATAGGATTAGGGAAGGATGGGGAAGGAAGTCGGCCGTGCCATTTAAAAGGAACCATCCCGGCACTGGCCTGAAACGGTTTAGGGAAATCAGAAAACCTAAATCAGGATGGCCAGATGCGGGATTGAATTGTCGGCCTCCCGAATGCGAGGGCAGTGTGCTAAGCACTGCCCACCTTGCGCGGTCGGGACATGAATGGATGCAGGTGATCAGAAAGGATACTTACGTACGTGTTACCTGTCGCAATGGTATCTAGGCGTATCAGGGGTCTCGTATCACTCCAACTGCACACGCCCTACACCACTGCATCCGTCAGCTTGAATCCTGACATGCAGGGTCCATGGATTCATGAGAGTGTCTCCATACCCGTACACGTCCATCCGCTTGATAAAATTTGTAACGAGACTGGTCCGACCAGGCAACATGTTTCCAGTCATCAGCAGTCCTAAGTCGGTGTTGATGGGCCCAGACGAGGCGCAAAACTTTGTGTCGTGCAGTCATCGAAGGTACACGAGTGGGCCTTCGTCTCCTATAGCCCATATCGATGGTTCACATGCTGGCATTTGTTGATGGCCCAGCACTGAAATCTGTAGCAATTTGCGGAAGGCTTGCACTTCAGTCACGTTGAACGATTCTCGTCAGTCGTCATTGGTCCCATTATTGCAGGATCTTTTTCCGTCCGCAGCGATGTTGGAGATTTGATGTTTTACGGGATTCCTGATGTTCACGGTACTCTCGTGAAATGGTCGTTCGGGAAAATCCCCAATTCATCGCTACCTTGGAGATTCTGTGTACCACCGCTATTGCGCCGGCTATAACACCACATTCAAACTCACTTAAACCTTGATACCTTGCCATTATAGCAGCAGTAGCAACTCTAACAACTGCGCCAGACACTTGTTTTCTTACGTAGGCGTTGGCGACCGCAGCACCGCATTCTGCCTCTTTAAATATCTTTGTACACTCCTGGAAATGGAAAAAAGAACACATTGACACCGGTGTGTCAGACCCACTATACTTGCTCCGGACACTGCGAGAGGGCTGTACAAGCAATGATCACACGCACGGCACAGCGGACATACCAGGAACCGCGGTGTTGGCCGTCGAATGGCGCTAGCTGCGCAGCATTTGTGCACCGCCGCCGTCAGTGTCAGCCAGTTTGCCATGGCATACGGAGCTCCATCGCAGTCTTTAACACTGGTAGCATGCCGCGACAGCGTGGCCGTGAACCGTATGTGCAGTTGACGGACTTTGAGCGAGGGCGTATAGTGGGTATGCGGGAGGCCGGGTGGACGTACCGCCGAATTGCTCAACACGTGGGGCGTGAGGTCTCCACAGTACATCGATGTTGGCGCCAGTGGTCGGCGGAAGGTGCACGTGCCCGTCGACCTGGGACCGGACCGCAGCGACGCACGGATGCACGCTAAGACTGTAGGATCCTACGCAGTGCCGTAGGGGACCGCACCGCCACTTCCCAGCAAATTAGGGACACTGTTGCTCCTGGGGTATCGGCGAGGACCATTCGCAACCGTCTCCATGAAGCTGGGCTACGGTCCCGCACACCGTTAGGCCGTCTTCCGCTCACGCCCCAACATCGTGCAGCCCGCCTCCAGTGGTGTCGCGACAGGCGTGAATGGAGGGACGAATGGAGACGTGTCGTCTTCAGCGACGAGAGTCGCTTCTGCCTTGGTGCCAATGATGGTCGTATGCGTGTTTGGCGCCGTGCAGGTGAGCGCCACAATCAGGACTGCATACGACAGAGGCACACAGGGCCAACACCCGGCATCATGGTGTGGGGAGCGATCTCCTACACTGGCCGTACACCACTGGTGATCGTCGAGGGGACACTGAATAGTGCACGGTACATCCAAACCGTCATCGAACCCATCGTTCTACCATTCCTAGACCGGCAAGGGAACTTGCTGTTCCAACAGGACAATGCACGTCCGCATGTATCCCGTGCCACCCAACGTGCTCTAGAAGGTGTAAGTCAACTACCCTGGCCAGCAAGATCTCCGGATCTGTCCCCCATTGAGCATGTTTGGGACTGGATGAAGCGTCGTCTCACGCGGTCTCCACGTCCAGCACGAACGCTGGTCCAACTGAGGCGCCAGGTGGAAATGGCATGGCAAGCCGTTCCACAGGACTACATCCAGCATCTCTACGATCGTCTCCATGGGAGAATAGCAGCCTGCATTGCTGCGAAAGGTGGATATACACTGTACTAGTGGCGACATTGTGCATGCTCTGTTGCCTGTGTCTATGTGCCTGTGGTTCTGTCAGTGTGATCATGTGATGTATCTGACCCCAGGAATGTGTCAATAAAGTTTCCCCTTCCTGGGACAATGAATTCACGGTGTTCTTATTTCAATTTCCAGGAGTGTATTTGGATACGCATGCCTATGTCAGTTTCTTTGCCGCTTCAGTGTATGCCAGAAGCGTCTGTTTGATGTGTACTATACGAAATACTTTGTGCTTGTGTATGATGACATATCTGAAAGGTCGAACAACACCTTCGTAAAGCTCCGATCGTTGTGTCGCTTTGGTTAAAACAAAATACTCGTATTCGGATGGACGACCTTTTAAGATGGGCACAATAAGCAATGAACGCACTTTTTTTCCTCGAAAAATTTCGGTTGGAAAAAATGAGGAATTTGTTGTGGAACACATCCCTTTCAGCTCCAATAGTTTCATGGATTTCCCACAGGTGACGGCGTTATATGTAGCCCTCCAGATCGTGTCTATAACGCAGGTGTGTTCCAAGCAGAAAGCTGTCAATTTCTTTTGACGGAAAACCAGAGCCTCGCAGGTATTCATAGGCGCTTGCAGAATGTCTATGGTACTGACCGGACGCACACAGCCGTGACTCCCGCAATGTTGAAACGTGTGGTCACTCTCATGAATGAAGCGTGCACTCTGCGGCAAGCAGTGCGAGGATGATGGAGAGTTTATCGATGCAGCAAGACATCGGCTCCGACGTCGAGCAGTACAGTGATACCACCGGGGCATACCGGTTCTCCCAGTAAGATAGTGAATAGTCGTCGCACTGAACGGAGATCCTATTGACAAATCGTGTTTTGTAGTCAAAAAATGTGTATTAATATGGTATATTTGAATCCCGAATAAATCCAACTCTGAGAAAAAAACAGTTGTTGCATTACCTTTTTAAAGCCCCTGGTAGTAACCCGTCAGCCAAAATGAGCTATGTTCTTCGTTGTTCCCCCATAAGAATTAGGGCAAATGCCTGGATGGATGGTTCCTTCGAAAAGGACACGGTTTACTTTAGCAAGCTTCCTCATCCTTGCTCCACCTCTAATATAATTCACATCACGACTGACATAATTTTCGTGACAGAAATGGTATTGTTTTATTTACAAAACGTATATGTAAGCTATTATACATAATTATTTTCATTGTGATATCACATTACGGATTGAACTGTACTGTTTTCTGTTGACTGGATAATTCCTTTTTTGCAGAATGATTCTGAATATTTTACGACATTTCTAGCTTCGTTTTACGTTTCCACTTACTTGCATCTGCTGTGGATGTTGTCGCCGCCGTGTACTCCTTCCAGGCAATCATTCTCCCCTACATAAATTTAAGAGGACGGCTCTACACTACAGCTTACTTAAATGAAAGAGTTCATCGTATTTCAATATCAGTAAGGTACTCTTCCCATTGCATATACAAATGACCCACTACAGTTGACCGTATCATCTGAACCCTCCAAGATCCGAAACTTATCCGTCGTAAATCTTACAAGCCGTGATTACATTGCAGGCGCAATATTTCTTTCGGGGAAGTAGAGGATCTTAAGTTACCGAACCAGGTCCGAGCGGGTTACAACAGTGTCCGAGCGGCTTGTCAGCGACGACTAGTGTTTACGTAAGACATAAGATATATTATATTTTTTGCGGCAATATTTTGCTGTGTAAAAACGTCTGTCTGACAGTAAAGACATGAAAATTGTTTCACCTTCCTCACACTGGTGTGCCGCGAAACACAACAAATTACTTCAATCTCTGTGTCCATAATATTCCTGAAAAAACAAGGCATTGCGACGGAAAAATCTGATCTGGTAGTGATAGGTGATTCAACACACACCTATGACCTACAGTGTGCTTCATGCGATCCTAACAATAAATACTCAGGCTGACAAGAAAAATGAAGCGTCCGGAAGCCACGTTTTGATGTTAATGCAGCTATATACATGCGCAAATCGGCCCGTATGTAAATGATTAGATTTATAATCTTCTGTGATAGCTGTAGCGCTCACCAGCCTGCATTAGTGTTGTCCATGTCTAGTGTTGTTGCGGGACCTGATAGTATATAAGGGAGGAGAGAGTAGTCACATTGTAACATATATGCAACAAATATGTAACGTAGCTACAGCCAATATTGTCTATGTTCGTCTGTGATACAGGACTCGATAAGCAACTTGAGCTCTCAGTAAACGGAATCTAGCTGCATAACATTGTGTGCGTGTTGTATGACTGTGATTTTCACTGTCATTAAGCCCTCAACATACATTTACATGAAAAAGTTAAAACTAACGTTTGGATAAATTATCTGACTGCGTATTTGAATATGAAAAACTACAGGAACAATTGAACCTGTAACAATGAATACCCAAGCTATCTGACTGCGTTTTTGAACAAGAATTTACAAGTGAAACAGAATCTGACTTACGCAAAGGAATTTACTGGACTGGATACATGACATGTTATGGTGTGTCAGTGTCTCTATTTTGGCCCTAAGTTTTACACTCACCTCTTTAGATAACTGCCTTTTTCCATGTGGTTTACAGCAATGAGCAGCAGCATGCAGCCGCAGCGGCTAAAGCTTATTGTTACTAAGAATGAATTTAATGAAAAGCAGTTTTCTTGGGTCCTGTTAACTACTAAATAACTTTTGAGAAGGATTTCATTAATTAAGTCTATTTAAAACTTCAGATTAATGAACAAGTATTAATAATGAAAATGACAAGTGACATGTGTCAATAATGGCTGAGTGCCAGATTGAGAAATTAATTTAACTTCAAAGTTACATTAACATTCAATAAGAACAGCATATTATTTACATGTAGATAATAATTATCATTATTTGGAGGATAAGGTGGCTTCTTTCACCAACGAGCAAAACATGGGATTATTGCAAATTGGGACTAATATTCACGAGCGTATCACTGCAATTGCTTTTGCGCTATGAATTCCATCATCAATCGTTGTTAAGCTATCTAAATCTCTCCTGGCTATATAAATGAAATCAGACCTTGAGTGTGGTAAGATCTACCATCACGTGACACGTCTTCTGTCTCTGAGACCTCGACCGACACTATTACTTCCACTCTCGCAGACAGACCTCGCCTCACAACAATGCTGTGAATCTCGCTCCCCTGTTTCGCCCTCAGATTGTTACCATCGATTTCTGAGTGCTTACACAATGCAAAGAATAGCGTTGTGTATATTGTTTTATGAAATGGAGAGTTCTGACACACTCTTTGCAACATGTTGAGAGGTTGTGGAGGACACGGAGATGCCGCACCGAGCGATGTACCACCGTAGTTAGTATACATCACTGGCATTCGGGAATTCGAAATTTCAATTCTCATTCCGGCCAACCGGATTTATCTTTTCCGTGATTTCCCTAAATCGCTTGATGAAAATGCAGGGATGGTTCCTTTGAACGGCCACGGCCAGTTTCCGCCCATATGTTTACTTAATCCAAACTTGTCTCTGTCTCAAATGATTTCGTTGTCCACGAGGCATTAGCCACACCCTTCCTGCCACGTGCTGTCGTGATGCAGTGCTATCACAACAGAGTTTGAAAGAGGCCGCAGAGCGGATGTTTATTTGATCGACTGGCTGAACCGTGCAATATTGAGATTGATGGCTCATTTTGATGTGACAGTGGCCCAATGTTAGACTGAATGGAAACATGAACGCAGGCACATTCTTTGTCAAGATTCGGTCGACCACATCTTTCCACCACAAGGGAAAGGCGCCGTACTCTGCACCAGACGCATCGTAACCCTTTCACTTCTCCACCTGCCATCCGTGAACAAGTAACGGACTTGATGCCAAATTTCGTTTTATCCTCCACCACTCGTTGGAGACCAGCAGTAGCCGGAATAGAGAGCTGCTGTCTCTTGTGAACACGATTTGACAGCTGTACAGGGCACAGAAACATTTCACCAAATTTCCAAGGAATGTAATGTGAAAGTATTCGGTCCAAAAACAAAAGTTATGGCTTTGAATAAGCAAAACTGCTAAGGACTAAGATGATAATAGCTAGAAAAGAAAGTTGAACACGTCAATCACTTCAGTTACCTTGGAAATATTACACAGTACTTCAAAATTAAAAGATAATTTTTTTTCGAAATCCTTAATTGCCTCACATTGCGATGCATATGTTCGAAATTTCGGTCGAAAGTGTCTACAGACTTCCCCGTAATGGTGCAAATGCGTGGCGCACTGCAATGTCGCCTTCAGGCTCGTCGACGCTTCAAACGACGAGGTATTGACACTTGAGGAAAAAGACCAAAGCCCGCAAGCCCATGAGAACTGTAAGGCACGTTAATGAAGTCCCATTAGCAATAAACTTCGCCACAATCCTCCCAATCATCGCCGTGGGCGTATCACACGACGAAAAGTTTGTGGCAGCCTCTCTTTGCAACGTTCATCACTTCTTTTGACGTATCTTTAATGGAGGTCGCTTCATCCAGCAGTGAAATCTCGCCAGTTTTCTCATGGGAAGCCGAGGAAAACATTTCAGACACGCCGCGGCTCAGAACCGACAAAAAAAAAGTCATCACGGTGTCGCATAAAGAGCGTCAATGGAACCACCACTTTTGCTGGGTTATTGATTTCGTAACATTTCACGCACGAAAACCACACCCGCAGTGCTATGAGCAACAGGAAGAGGTTCTTGATAACCTTTCACAGTGCTGACACGCACGCACATTTCAGCCCATCTCTAAGGACATTATGGGGCTGCATCCTCATTGAGCATGCTCCGATCTCTTTCTAATGCTTTGATTTCGTGTACAGGTTGGAACCGCTAGGGGCCTTTAAAAATCGTTGGATGAAATTAGAACGTGATCGGTAGCAGGAATGGATACTTGTGCTCTTACAAAGCTCCTGTTTTCCACCCTCCTGTAACGTGATCAGGTGAGAGCGCAACATGAACATGCGCGTGAATCAGAATGGCAAAGGGTCAACCTAAGACTCCCATTCGTCAACACCCTTGGTGCCACCCACGCAACTTTGTTGAGCGCGTTACAAATATAGCTGTCTGAAACTTTTACACCATTTCATCCTAGTGGCTGCTGTAGCGCCTGAAGGTAGGCAAACCCCCCACCCCCCGAAAATATCCATTGTTAATTTTTACTGTACTTCTGATTCTGAGTCTCTAAGCTTTCTTACAGAAACTGTATGTAACACGTAAGAGATGTAATAGTGTATTTATTTGGCAATGTATATAATTGATTGTAATTATCATGTAAATATTGCAAATTGCTGGGTAATAGCGAAGGGAACTTCATTTATATGTATCGATAGCAATGACGAAACAACATTAGATTTGCCGTTGTTTGTCTTTGCGTACCAAGAGACTCTGTCGCGCTGCGAGCAGAGAAGAAACAGAGCAGCTTGAGTCATGAAAGAGTGCGTAAGTGTTTGTTGGGTACTCCGGCATATCCGGTGTGCAGCCATGATCGCAGCAGTGTAGGCGCGCCTACTTAGTTAACCCATGTGTACTGACAATACGATAGGAGTGATCAGGCGAAGGAAGCTGCAATGCTAACTGTTGTTTGCCCCATAATTATCTGTGACTCTGGAGACGACTCGTGGTTTTCAAACAGCAGCAGAAACAGTAGGAGTTCAGCATTTTCGTCGGCTACGTTCTTCGTAGTACGCACAGCTACAACATTGTAGATTGTCGACTGAGAGAATATAATTAACACTGTACGGGGTTTACCCAGTGGCATTTCTTTCACAAAAAGTGGCTAACGTTCTTGAATAATTACTTGCAACGATTAAAACTTGTAGGGCACCTGTGTAGTCATTGTCCTCATACATTATTACCAAGCAGAGTCCCATTTGTGTCCGTGCAATCACCGATTAACTATTTACTAGCTGTTTTGTTTGTTTGCTACTGACCAGTTTCGGTCTAAATTTTGCTGCCTCACTAACTCTTCATTCTTTTATTGCATGACAGTGCTTAACGGAGTTGCAATTTTGGGTATTAACTTCACTCACTTAAAAGTAACGTAATTTTTCAATGGCAATATTAATAACTAAAGATACAGCACAAATTAAGAGTGCATAATTTCATTTATTCTGTATTTATCTTTGCGACTGGCCTCTGCTGGCTTGGTACATACTTTGTTGTTGTTATGTTGAAAGAAAATCAGTTGCTCATTTCCTTAAAGTAAATTCAATTCAGTCTCTCAATAATCAAAAGTAAATTACTTTGTCTGTTTCTATATTTTGCATTAGTTACTTTGAGGTTACTGAAGTCACTTTCAAGTAACGAAGTTTCAGTTACAGCCAGGCATTTACTTAAACAGCAACTTTATCTAACTTTGCTTTCAAAATTTAATTTGTCAGATTAAGTAGCTGCAAACTCAGTGCATTGTGATTCATTGCCGACCGTTGTAGCCGAGCAGTTCTAGACGCTTCAGTCTGGAACCGCGCTGCTGCTACGGTCACAGGTTCTAATCCTGCCTCTGGCATGGATGTGTGTGATGTCCTTAGGTTAGCTAGGTTTAAGTAGTTCTAAGTCTAGGAGACTGATGACCTCAGATGTTAAGTCCCATAGTGCTTAGAGCCATTTGAACCATTTTGTGATCCATTTATTTTCTTGTGAATTATTGTGTTGTGCAAAAGCGTGACAATCTTCTGTTATTTGCTCAGTTCTCTTTGCCATTACGTTCCTTAGGATTCTGGACTTTCATTGCCCTAGTCTGCTGGTGACTGTTTAATTATCTTGGAACAAATAAGCCCTCGGTCACAAATATTAAGTTAAAATTGACGTGGTTTCGACGCTACTATGACCGTCGTCTTCAGAATTAGGCTAACTGTTCTAAAACATATTAGGTAGATAGTACATTAACAAAATTAAAGTTTGTACTGAGTGGAAAAGATGCACTACTTACAAGTCACATATTAAAAAAGATCTGAGACGGAAAGGCGACGTCATGAACAGTTGTGAGATGGCGAGCCTCTAAGGGCTGCTCGTACTGTGAATAAGGGTCTAATCGACAAAGCTGGCTAGAACATCTGCAAATAAAGCCATATTCAAGACGACCATGATATACCTTAAATTTTGGACCTTTAATTACAAGTTCCGTAGGAGGACCTGGATATCTAAACGATGGAACAGGCCTATAGCATAGACCATAATGAAAGAATGATATGAAAATGTGTGGGCTGTCGCTAACACCACAAAACAATGGTCGCGTTTCAAGTTTCCAGTTGGTGTGATGAATGGCAGCTAACCCTAAGTGTGGCAAAATGTAAGTTAATGCGACTGAGTAGGAAGAACAAACCTGTAATGTTCGGATACAGTATTACTAGTGTCCAGCTTGACACAGTCAAGTCATTTAAATATCTGGGCTTAACGTGATACGAGCTTATGAAAACTGTGGTAAGCAAAGCAAATAATCGACTTCGGTTTATTGGGAGAATTTTAGGAAACAGTGGTTCACCTGTAAAGATGACCGCGTATAGGACGCTGGTGCAACCTGTTCTTAAGTACTGCTCAAGCGTTTGAGATCCGTACCAGATGGAACTGAAGGAAGACATTGAAGCAATTCAGAGGAAGGCTGCTAGATTTTTTACCGGTAGGTTCGAACAGAACATAAGTGTTACGGAGATACTTTGGGAACACAATTGGGAATCCCTGGAGGGAAAGCGGCGTTCTTTTCGGGAAACACTATTGAGAAAATTTTTAGAACGGGCATTTGAAGTTCACTGACGAATGATTCTGCTGCCGCCAACATACATCGTGCGTAAGGACCACGAAGATAAGATACGTTAAATTGGGTACATACGGAGGCGTGCAGATACTCGTCTTTCCCTCGCTCTATTCGCGAGTGAAAGAGGAGGGGAAATGACAAGTAGTGTTACAGGGTACTCTCCGCCACGCACCATAGGGTGGCTTGCGGGGTATCTGTGTAGATGTAGATGCAAATGTAGAAATGGTGCCTTGAAGTAGGGATTGCTGAGGAATGGCGTCGCATTGTGTTCAGCGATGAATTAGTGTTATGCACTAACGCGGATGACCATCGTCGCCAGGTATGGCAGCGACCTGGGAAGAGGTCCCATTCTTCCGCTGCTTTGGAAGGCGCTGCGGGTTATTCCTAGAGAGATGATGTGGGAAGTCGTCACGTATGAGTGCAGGTCATAGCTGGCAGTGACGGAGGGAACTCTAGCAACTCAACAGTACGTCGCGACCATCCTGCGTACTGAAGGGTTACCTCTCATGCTGCAGTACTTGGTGCCACTTTTCAACAGAACAATGCTCATACAAACATGGCAAGTGTCTCTATGAACTGTCTGCGTTATGTCGAGGTATCCCCATAGCCAGCAAGACTGCCACATTTGTCCCTAGAAGAACACGTGTGGAACCCGCTCGGACGTCAAATCCATCACTGTGCCAGTATCCAGGTTTTACAGGTCCAGAGACCAGTATTTTGGGCCAGTTTGCCTCTGGACAGGATACAAAGGCTTTATGACATCATTTTCAAACGGATCAATACATGTATTCAAGCCAAATGGGCTTTAACATCGTACTAATTTAGTTGGCTCGTACTGCCAAATGCCATGTAAATTTTCCTCCGTGCTGTAATCACTGAAATAATGTCCCCTCTTAACCAGTGAAGTCGCATTTTCCTTCTGTTTCCCGTGCTATGTGCTTCACTTCTTTTGTAAAGTAGTGTAACTGCACAAAAGTAGACGTGAAAATTTAAATATCAGCGCACTCTTTGACGATGAGTGTTAGTGAAATAATACTTTTACAGATCTGTTTGAATTATTTTAATGTCTGTGAACAAAATGTATTTAGCGTCCCTAGAGCAAATGGGCCAGATTTCATCTAAGGGGACAGAACTTTAGGACTTAGCGCTATTTGTGGAGTTGCCAGAGGCTCTGTCTCACAACGCTACGGTCGTGCCCCTACGGGCCCTGCAGAATGACCGCTTTGCTTGTCTAATTACGCCTCTAGGGATGGGCCGGCAACTAAGGAGGTTACTGGTTCATGATAAGCTGCTGTTACCCTCCAGAAAGGCCAATCGGTGAAAGTACTTTTGTCACAGAAATCGAAGGACAGTGCCCACATTATTAACTACCTGTCATGGAGTCTCAATGCATAAATGTTTTTTGACATTGAGAGCGTTGAGGGACGTCGTAGGCTGTAACAGATAACTTTCATTTGAAACCCTACCATTCCTGTTGCAGTTTACTAGCCATTAAGTTGTTCTTACAGTCCATCGATAAACTGTAAACGAGGTATTACATACAGTAAACTTATCCACATCTACGTCTACGTACATCTACGTAATTACTGTGTAAGTGACAATCAAGTGTCTGGCAGAAGATGCATCGAACCAACTTCAAGCTATTTCTCTACCGTTCCACTCTCGAACAGTGCGGTATAAACAAACACTTACATCTTCCTGTGCGAGCTTTTATTTCCATTATTTTGTTAAGCTGTTCATTCCTCGCTATATAGGAGTTATTCAACAACACACACTGAGGAGAAAGTTGATAGTTGAAATTTCATGAGAAGGTACTGCCGTAGCGAAAAACGTCTTTGTTTTAATGGTAGCTACCCCGATACAAGTATCATATTCCTGGCACTCTGTCCCATATTTCGCGATGGTAGGTAACGAACTGCTCTTCTTTGAAATTTTTCGATGTCCTCCGTCGATCCTATTGATGCCGATCACGCAACGAATAGCAACACTCCAGAAGAGGACGTAAAAGCACAGTGTATGCGGTCTCTTTAGTAGACCTGTTGTGTTTTCTCAGTGTTCTGCCAATAAATAGTAGCCTTTGGTTTCCTTTATCCACAACATTATCTATGAGATCGTTTCAACATAAGTTATTCGTAAATCTAATCCCTAAGCATTTAGTTGAATGTACAGCCTTTGGATTTGCGTGAATTATTGCGTAGCTGAAATTCCTTTTGTTACTCATGTGGACGACTTCACACTTTTCTTTATTTAGAATCTACTTCTACTTTTCGTGCGATACATGTTATAACACTATACTGCAACCTTTAGTATACTGATTTAATATTAATAACCAAATGTAGTATTTAGATGCAGTTAATGTTACCCTCTGTGAGGATTTAAGAAAAGTGACCGAGTTATACCTAATGGTTTTGGTATATCGACATTTATGTCAATGTTACTTAAGGACACAGAAAGTGACAGATCCAATTTAGAAAATGTTTTATTTAATGACGTTTACTCAAATGAAATAGAATACGGTTGCCAACCTGATTAGTCATAGAAATGTGAAACTTTTCTGTTAAATAAATAGTAAATAGTTTTGATGGAATAAACTCAGCGTATACTTCTTTCTCACAGAAGTGCAACGAACCCTTTTGCAAGCAGACAAGTAGTATGGTGGATATAACTAGTTTCAATGCAAGTTCTCACAAACACAGTTGACACTTTAGCACTCATCAACAGTAAATACTTTACCAGTCATAAGTTATTTCGTCAACAATGAAAGTGCTGAAAAGCCTTGATGTTGATTCAGACCACTATTTGACTACGATTAAATTCAGACCACTCCCATTTCGAAAAGAGAAGAAAACCTTTTACAAAATTCCAAAATATAACACAGAAACTTTAAAAAATGAAGAAATTAAACAACGGTTTCAAAGAGCATTGCACAAAGATAGCGATGGCATATCCACAATAAATAAGGAAGCGGGATGGGAGGAGATCAAAAACGAAATAGTTGAAATAGCAAAAGAAAATTGTCTCGTGAAAAGAGTAAGAAGACATCCGTGGTGGGACAATGAATGTGATGAGAACCTGGAGAAGAGACAGAAATTGTGGCAGAAATGGAACTCCACAAAAGATCCTCAAGATCTTGACAATTTTAAAATCCAGAGAAGAGAAACATCTAAGCTTTTCCGTAATAAAAAAAGAAGACAATTTCAGGATAACCTAGAACAGATTGAGGAAGACTTTAAAAGAAATAATTCTAGAAATTTCTACAAAACTTTTAGAAAACAGCTAACCAAATACCAATCCCCAAATTTATGTTTTAAAGATGAAGAGAACAAGCTAGGTTTGACAAACAAGACTAATTGTGAAATAGTAGCAAAATATTTCGAGAATCTACTAAATTGTGAACCACCCAAAGATAAAATGAGTTTTGAAAACCACCTAAATACTAATACCGAGTCAAAACCTCCAGACGCTGAAGAAATAAAACACATAATACACAGTCTAAAAAACAATAAAGCCCCAGGTGAAGACTCCATAGTACCAGAAATCCTAAAAATAATGGATACCAACCTCCCACAAGTTTTTGAACATATGTTTAAGAAGATCTGGGACGAAGAAAGAATTCCTGAAGACTGGCAGTGTGCCCTGATACACCCACTACACAAAAAGGGGGATAAGATGAATGTTAATAATTATAGAGGGATCTCGCTACTACCAGTAGGATACAAAATTTTGTCAAGGAAATTACTTCAAATCGTGGAGCCAGTTCTGGATAAAAAAATAGGTGAATATCAAGCAGGTTTTAGACAAGGTAGATCCTGTGTTGAACAAATATTTAACCTGAAAACACTAATTCGTTACAGAATCTCAAGAGGCCAGAGATTTGCAATAGTATTTGTAGATTTCAAAAAAGCATACGACTCGGTAGATAGAGAAACATTACTGAAAGTATTGGAAGAATTTGGGGTCGATAAGAAAACAATTCAAATTATCAAACAGACGCTAACAAACAGTAAGGCCAAAGTTAAATTTATGGGTGAAATTTCAAGGAAGTTCGAAATTAAAACAGGTGTTAGACAAGGTGATGGTTTATCCCCAATCCTCTTCAACTGCGTACTGGAAAAGATATTGAGAATATGGAAAGAAGAACTCAAAGGCACCAAGAATGACATCAGAATTGGAACAAAAAAAGAAAAAATAGAAGTGGACTGTTTAGCTTTTGCAGACGATCTGGCAATAATTACAGAAAACGAAGAAATAGCTCAGAACTACTTGGAGAAACTACAAGAAGTTTCGGCCAGAGCTGGACTGCAGATTTCATTTGAAAAAACCGTGTATATGTCTAATCATAGAAATAACAAGAAAAATCTTATTACTAAATACGGCAATATTAAGAGAGTAGAAAAATTTAAGTATTTAGGTGAAATAATTCAAGTGAATGGTTTAGACAAGAGTGCAAACCAGGCGAGAGCAAGGAAAATGGAATTTGCTTTTCAAAAAACCAAAGACATATATAACAAAAAAAACATTTCGATTCAAGCTAAATTAAGACATTATAAAACCGTCATTAGACCAGAATGCCTGTATGCATCGGAGTGCCTAACTCTTAACAAAAAGGGGGAAATAGAAAACATGGAAAAGAAAGAAAGGAAAATTTTGAGAAAAATATTAGGACCGAGAAAGATTGGAGAAGAGTACAAGCTAACGAGTAATAAGGAAATATACAAAACTATTGAGAAAGTGAGTGAGGCAATGCGTAAACGCAGACTAACGTTTTATGGTCACCTGTCGAGGATGGATGGAAACAGACTAACAAGAAAAGTGTTTGAACATAGTAACAGGAACGAAAAAACCAACAATAAATGGATACAGATGGTGAAAAAGGATTTGGCCTATTTTAATGTCACCCGTGAGTCAATCAGGGACAGGGAAAAGTTTAGACAAATAGTGAACGAAATTAAGTGTTTTCCAGAAGAAACGAAACTAAAGAATAATAACAGGAAATGGTCGGAAGAGCGGAGGAGGAACCACTCGAAAATGATGAGGAAATATTGGGAAGAGAGAAAAAAAGATCAAAAAGCCGGGCAAGTGAATTGTTGAACGTGGTCCAAAGATGGCCGAAATCGAAAGAAGAAGAAGAAAGTAGAAATCAATGTTAAACTAAAATTGGACATGGGCGTAGTCCCATTTCATTGGATACTTTCTAAACAGCACAAATTTAACTAAAATTCACTTGCAGTAACGTTTACACATTTGTAAATAAGCATTGTTGTAACTGTTTTCATGAATAAGGGCACTCACAGTAACTTTACCTTCAGTAAGAAAAACAGTAAGTGGGGATCACAAGCTGATATTACACTTTTCATCACACAATGTGCACAAAACTCAAGATTAACTTCAAATGCATTTAGTATATTCATTAATCAAGTAAATTTATACATTTTGAGCAACATAAAATGTGAGACCCTTTATCGTGACCATTTCCATAAAACAATCTAAACACTCTTTTATGAAAAAATTAAAGAAAGTAAACTTTGGAAACATTCTTTCACAACTTTCATTCACCTTGTGTGAATTTTATGACAGTTTATGCAGAAGATCTTTTCAACAGGATTTTCAAATATGACGTTAAGATCATTTATTTCTAACTAACCTCAAAATCGTGTTGCCTATTTCGCATCAGCACAAACATTAATATTTTCAGACAGCATTAAATCAGTTAATTCTTATATGACTGACACTTTGAACTAAAGCAATTCAATGACTGGGGAGGCTTTCATAAAAGCAACATTTATTTCATCCCTCAACTCCAATAAAATCCTCAGTAATTTTAGGTAACTTCTTAGCACTCAGCTTTAAGCAAAAGCCTAGTCGGGGCACACATTTTCATCTGTCCCCATTGACGTATGTCAATCCCTGTAAGCAGCTAAGGGTTTTCATTTCATTGTAATTTTAAGCAAAAGCAATTAAACACTTGGTTTTTCACCAGTTCTCATAATCAGGGTACTCAGATATCACTGATTAAGAACAGTGGATCCTAAGAGGTATCATGATAGGAAGCAAATCAAGGTTGATACACAAATTTAACATGAGTTACCTTATATTTGCACATACTTTAGTAAATTTGCTGGTTGATACACTTTACAAAGATCTGGCTTCTCCTCTATGCTGAAGAGATTACGCAATGTTCGTGGAGAGTACATAATTCGTGGCGAGTACATAACACCAGGTTCACTTTCCGTTGTAAGTAATTTGCTCTGTTATTATCTTCTTGGTGGTGATCATCAACTTTTATGTATTTTCCAGAAACAGAGCAATATTTTAGAGCCATTTATCCACCTGAGGCTTTTCCACAAATGTTCCAAATACCGAAAGCTTCACTTGGCACCTGTGCTGCACACTTTCCAATTACTACGGTTGTTATTCTCCGACTGACTATTGTTCGACCTTTTCCCTTGCACTAACCATATGTTGCATGCTAACTTACTTTCGCTGCAGATGGGAAGTACACCAGGTGTTAACTCGATATAAACCAAAATCCCAATGGTGGGGCAGCATGTACATAGTCATATATTCCTACTTACATATTAGCAACTCAACAAAAAAATACATATTACTGAAGTCATCCTCCTCCAAATGAGGCAAAGTGTTTAAATGGTGAAGAGAAAACATACTGTACATCTTTCTACATGTTTACAACATATCAAAGAAAACATACTTTATACAATGCATAATTAATCTGAAAAAAATATTTGGTATCTTGATTATGGTGTTACACATGACCCATGTTTCGTTGAGGTTCCTCATTAGAGATTCATCAATGAAACATTCATAACACTAAACTGGTGTCAGATATTAAAAAATGTATACTCCATCCAACCTCAGTAGGATAAAAAAAAATTCATGTTACAAGAATACAATAAACATTCTGAGAAAAATCACAAACTTCTTTGAAAACATTTTACAAACATTTACATACACTTTCATTGCTACATAAAACAAGTCATCTTCATATTATTTTATGAAACAAAAGTCCATCATTAAACAGGACATCATTAAACATGTTTAGTTCATACATATACTGTCTAAATAACAGACAAACAGTACACCAGATAACCTAAATAACTAGCATTCTGTAGATAGCAAATACACCTATATCAAATATATATATATATATATATATATATATATATATATATATATATGTGTGTGTGTGTGTGTGTGTGTGTGTGTGTGTGTGTGTGTGTGTGTGTGTGTGTGTGTGTGTGTGTGTGGGTGGGTGGGTGTGGGTGTGTGTGGGTGGGTGTGTGTGGGTGTGGGTGGGTGGGTGGGTGGGTGGGTCGGTCGGTGGGTGGGTCGGTCGGTAGGTGGGTGGGTGTGCAAAACTGGCACAAAAACATTTTGCGATATACACTTCATACTTCATATTCTAAAATTGCAGTTTTAAGTTTTACAAAAAATTTACACAAGAAAATTTATACTTATTTGAGTCTTCACACTAGCTTTATTACAAAAAAAGCAAGTTATTTCACTGCCTGCCTCAACATTTAGTAATCTTTGTTGCAAACAATTAACCACACAGAAACATATTTTTATATAAAAACACTAAAAGAAAACCTTTTTGTGGTAACACAGTGCCCATTATTTGCTCAGCAGTCTTTGCATGTAAATATTTAGACACACATAAACACATACAAGTTTTGATTAAAAGGGAAATATTTCAAATGTATTCTTGCCCCTGGTTGACAAGTCTTTGTTGTTGTCTGTTGCAGCTGGCAGTCCTCTGTCATTAACTGTATTACATTCCTATTTTGCTTTGTTGCTCAACAACACATTTTTTTGTAGTCTTTTCATTTCATCACCTTTGGTAAATGTTATACATTTGGTACAATATATCTTTTTGAGTTTTACTGGATCTGAAACTTACAAACATGTGTTAGACCCTGGTAACAAGAAACATTTCTTTTCAGTATGACAACATTGGGTAGCACACATCATAAATCATTGAAGTTAAATGTCATATTTGGGATAATGTCAAGATTAAGATTTTATAAGAGATTTCATTCCTTATTATTTAAAATTCCAGGCTTTGTAATATTTTGTCACTACTTTCTCAGCCAGAAATATTTTTCACAGTTACTATTCATTTTTCATTACAATTGCACACAGTTAGGTTATTATTGCAAGTTACTTCTGCCAACCTCTGTGGCATTGTAAGACCATCTCACACCTAACTCATAGACATATATACAACTATTTCCTCTGTCTTTGAGACCAACGTTTTTCAACACCATTCTTACCCATTTCAGACATTTTTAGGACATTAATCCCATTATAATATCAATTTTTGCTGTACTATCATTTAATCTTTTACACCTTTCTGTTTAGAACTTCTAGTCATTTATTTCCATTGTAAGTCTCTACCCCTTTTTAACACACCAACTTTACATACAACATGCTTACTCATTTTCTTTGGTATCCACATTACTAATATACTTTTTTGTATCTATTTAATTTACTCCTCTAATAGGGAAGAAGGAAAGATAACAGCAAAAGTTATGAATGGTAGAAGAGGAATATTGACAACAAGAAAAGAAAAGAAAGTAGTATTGTCAACAACTCGAGTACCTGGTGTGCATCAGACACCTAGCATTGGATAAGGTGCAATGCCCTCTGAGGCTTTGACCCATATACTTCATAAATTAAATTCACAGAGAATACAATTTTTTTTAAATTACCGACATTTTACTTAAATTAATCAGTGTGTCACCTTATGTAGTTCTTCATTATGTCCTATACATATTATAAGAAAAAGCCTCATTATTAGAAATTTGAACATTACTTGTGCCAGCAAAGAAAGATACATCTAGCATTAGAACAACTATTCTGACAAATTACTTCCAGCTTCAGAGTCTCACTGATTGGAGTTATTCCAGTATAGAGTTGATTTTGTAAATGAAGAAGACAATATATTTGTGAGGAAATGTCATTAATATTTTTCATAAGGGAAGAAGAAAAGAAGAGCTTTGTTTTACTATTTGTCTCTACTCTTCATACACCATTATGTACTCTGATAGGGAAGAAGGGAAGATGACAGCGATAGTTCTGAATGATAGAAGAGGAAGACTGAGAACACAAAAAGAAAAGGAAGTAGTATTGTCAATAAGTCGAGTACCTGGTGTTCGTCAGACACCTAGCATTGCATAGAATGCAATGCCCTCTGAGGGTTTGCATTTTCCTGTTATTTGATTCTGTGTATATACCGTTTTAAGTCAGCGATATCCCGCACTCCCAAAGGTTTTCTTGACCGAGGGTACACAAGAAAATAAGTATTGGCATGTGGTGTTCCTTGCACTTCAAATAGTCCATTGTAAATGTATTTAAATTTAGAAATTTCATTATTAATTTCACTAGACTTTGCATGTGTTTTCACTAGAATGTAGTCTTCAATTTTAAACTTAATTGTTTTAAGGTCCTTATCATGCCTTTTAGATCTGGTGGCCGCTTCCTCTTTCATTCTTTTCCTAACTAATTCTTTATTCTCTGGAAGTCAATCTCTATAATGAGCGGAAATTACAAGACCTCTTCAGTAATACTTTTACTTCTATGGTTCAGCAGGGTTTCTTCAGGTGTAAACCCTGTGGTTTCACTGTAGAGGGTATTCATAGTGTTCTCAAAATCTTTCACAAACTTCCCACATGCCTTGTGATTATGGCGACAGTAAGTTGTTACTCACAGATCAAATACCTATATCTGGTAGCTACTTAAGCCTCCTACTCTCTACATCTTTCACTATACTATTCAATTCTTGCCATCATTTTGTTTTGTCGGGTGGCTTTTTCGGTTTCTTGTTCTCTATTTATTTTGAGATCCGTAGCAGTTATTGTCCCTCTATATTTTTGTTATGTGGTTCATTTGATTCCTGTAATTCCTATTATTTCATGACATTAAGTAAAGCCAGCCCCAATAAAGTATCATCTGGAGGCTCTTTCAGTTTTGATTCAGTTTCGCTTTCTGGATCTTGTTTTGAAAAGATGTCACTTAATTTTAGAAATCCTATTTTAGCAAATGGATATTCACTTTTGTTTATTCCCGAGAATTCATCTTCAATGGAACTACTACTACTCTATTCTTCATCATTGGGTTCAATTAAGTATGCAGCTTTTGAGCAATAGGGTAATTTATTGTGTTCATTCCTATCTGTATCTATATATTCTTCCTCATATGAACTATCACCAAGCTCTTTTTCGTTACCTGACTCGAGCAAGAATATAACCCTTAGACAGTGGGGCAATACATCAATAGATGTTTTTGTTATTTCGGCTTCCTGACCACTTTCTACACGTTGCATTAGATTTAATATCTCTGGCATTTCTGCAGTATCTTTTTGTATAACATCAGCTTTAATTTCGTATTTTGTATAATCATCATGTACTTCAGTAATTGTCCTGCTGTCTTTCTCTTCACCATCATTCGCAATAGATCATGCAAAATACCTATCGGTTTTTACTGCATCTGTATCACAGAGAATCTCTTTCTCTCACAATAATTTCATTTACACTATCCATGACATAATTTTTTCTCATATTTCCCCTTATTATGGTCTCCTGCATATTTTCCGTGGCGCCTTTGTATATATCATTTTCCTCTTTTATTATTTTTGAACACGTATTTTGCGTGGCACTTCTTATTTCCCTCCATTTCTATATATCAAAATCTCCTCTTCCTTTACATCTTCCTCCTTGTTGACATCACCGGCAGTACAAATGCTTTCCTTTCTAACCATATTTTGCCACTAATTTTTACTCCTCATTAATGTTTCTTCGGATAATCTTGCTATTTGTTCACCTTTATTAATATATTTTCTTTGTCCTCAGTTCTGTACTCATTTGCCCTAGAAATAATATTACTGAAGTTTTCGATACCAACCACCCTATCCACCACTGCAGCAGCCATCTTGTATGCACAGCAGCCATTTGTCAGCTCCCCTAAGTGCACTGTACAGTGCTGCCTACAGTGCCAGCGCCAGCTCTCTGATTCACCACTAGATTCCAGCCTGCATGCGCCAATGTCTGTCACTTCATGCACTCTAACTAATGCAATGTTTTTATCCTTTGTACATTGTTGATTGCATTCATCATTTTAAAAATTCTTAAATTATTTCTTTCCGTTGGGCCTGAAACCACCATCCACATGTATCTGGCCCTTAACACACATGGTTTTTAGTTTTCCAGATCATCTCTGTTTTGAAAATTTCGTGCTATGAATCCTCTACCACGAGACACAAAACCACCACTTTCTCTGCTGCAACCACTCTGTACCATGTTTATGTGAAACCTTTCATTTTCTGTTTGGTCATTATGATCATGATTTTCTCTTAATTGGTTATTTGGACGGAATTCACGATTTCCTCTCCAGTGGTCCTCGTCCTCAACCCTTTTTAAAAAAAATGTTGAAAAACTTCTATGATTGCTTCCTAGGTATCTTTTGGAATCGTCAGGGAGTTTTTTCCAAAGTTCCCATATGGTTTCAGATTCAGTCTGTCTAGTTTTCAAGGGAATTACTTTTCGGTACCAGGTTTCACAAAATTCTTTCATGGATTGTCTGTCTCTAAGGTCATACAGCCTAGCCAGTATAAATTCGCGCCATAAATGGTCTCGTTTCTGTTCTGACCAATATTCTTCAATGAATATCTCTTTACATTCTTCAAAAGCCATTCATTTCTTTCCAAATTAAGCGCGCATCTTTCAGCATGTCCTATTAATGCACTAATCATTACAGTGATCTATTCCTCATCTGTCAAGTACTCAGGAAAATTCCTTTCTCAGTTCTTTACGAAATCGAGAGGATGCCACCTGTAGTGTCTTTTCGTGGGGTCAAATTTTCTTCACCCTCTAATAATTTGCTGCAAAATACTCTTTCAGTAACTTGGGCGGGTCTTTCCTTTATCTTTCTTTCCAAATCGCACATTTTGCCTTTGATCATAGATGTGTCTTTGCGTATGTAGTTATTTGTTTACATATGTAGCTGCACCACCGTTTAGCATAAGGAAAGTTAGTTCTGTGCGATATTCTGAGCACAGCCAGGTGCGGGCCGGATTGCAGTGAGTTACACATACTTGCAGTTGCGAAGGCAAATAGAGGCAACAGGGGCGTAGAACAGCTGGAGAGGGCCCACACAGCAGGTTTCATGTTGCAAGTCGCAGGCAGAAGGGGCCACTGGCCCACATAGTGAGTTATAAGTGTGTGACGCGAAGCGATGCACTGGGAAAAGAGAGGCACACAGCTGAGTGTAAATAGCTGTCATTTTCTGTCGAGAATCATTCAAGTGTGGCAGCTCTCCTGGATGGCGGGGTCGTGTCACACCACCGTGCGACATGCAGCAACAGATGGGGCACCAGCATCTCAGTCCATGGCGGGTCATTGGTTCGACCCTCTCAGGCTGACGCGGGGTCCACAGCCACCCAGCGGTGGGCCACTGTTCAGCTCACTACCGTGGGCAGTCGTCTCGGCTCCTGACACACGCCGGAGACATCCCGAGGCGAGGGCCACAGATTCGATTGCCGGATCACAGGCAGTCATTGTTGCCGCGATCTCAGCCATGCCAGCGAGGAAGAAGCAGCAGTGGGGCCGGCCTACGGCTCCCAGTGGAGCAGCTCAGAGACAACTAGTACGGTGGCTGCTGAGTCAGCTGCTGGTGCAGCCATCCTGACGTCATCGCAAGTCAGCAGGCCAACCAAGGCCAGCACAACACAGCATTGCGTTGCACAGGCTGCTGGGTTGCTTCCTCAGAATTGTGGGGCCCTGTGATGTGGAGCGAGATGTACGAGGGCACTGTAGTTGGAAAGAATAAATCATTTGGAAAGTTCCTGCCGAGTTTTAATACGGCACCTCCTGCCACCCACCCACTCGATTTGGTGTCACAATAACAGACATCATCTGTACAGAATAAGATTTTCACCCTGCAGCAAAATGTCCACTGATATGAAACTTCCTGGCAGATTGAAACTGTGTGTCGGACCGAGACTCGAACTCGAGACCTTTGTCTTTCGTGGACAAGTGCTCTACCAACTAAGCTACCCAAGCACGACTCACGCCACGTCCTCACAGCTTTCTCATTCTGGAAACATCCCCTAGGCTGTGGCTAAGCCATGTGTCCGCAATATCCTTTCTTTCGGGAGTCCTAGTCCTGCATGGTTTGCAGGAGAGCTTCTGTAAAGTTTGGAAGGTAGGAGACGTGGTACTGGCGGAAGTAAGGCTGTGAGGACGTGTTTGAGTCGTGCTTGGGTAGCTCAGTTGGTAGAGCACTTACCAGCGAAAGTCAAAGGTCCCGAGTTCGAGACTCGGTCCTGTGCGCAAAAAAAAAAAAAAAAAAAAATGGTTAAAATGGTTCTGAGCACTATGGGACTTAACGTCTGAGGTCATCAGTCCCCTAGAACTTCGAACTACTTAAACCTAACTAACCTAAGGACATCACACACATCCATGCCCGAGGCAACATTCGAACCTGCGACCGTAGCGGCCACGCGGTTCCAAACTGAAGCGCTTAGAACCGCACGCCCACACCGGCCGGCTCCTGCGCGCAGTTTTAATCTGTATGTACATTACGATGTTCGAGCCATCGCTGGCATTACAGTCACAAGATGCTGTGAGTTTTGATCAGTTTTCTTTTGAGTATTTGCCGTTCTCTTGCCTTTCTTTTGTTTTTTCGAGTATTGTTCCTGGCAAGCCACTTGGTTGGGCATATTATTTTGTTGTCAGAGTGTTAGTATGTTTAGGGAGTAACATTGTTTTCGTGGCATTTCATTACTTTTGTATTGGTTTCTGATAATACTGAGTGTGGTGATACACAGCTGTAGGAAGTCAAGTTGTTCTTCGACTTAAATGTTTTGTTTCGGGACTAACTGGGAACGAAAGCAACACAATGGCAAAGTCAGGGAATCGAGGTGTGTCGGAAACAGAAGAGGTACCGATTTTGTTGGGGAAAGTAGCACAATTAACAGCAGACATTACACAGTTTAGAAATGAATTAAAATCTAGAAGTGAGCAGGAAACCACATCGTATCAGTCATTTTTGCCAAGGATGCCGCAGCAGGAGATTGATACGGCTGCTGCGAGCTTCATTATCCCGTTTTGTGGCAAGGCATCTGAGGATGTGAGTTCGTTTGTGGAGGACTTGGAAATTTTAGCTGTGATGAATGGTTGGTCTGATGAACAGTTGTTACATGTAGCCAAGATTAGGTTAACGGGTGAAGCAAAGACGTATGTAAGGTCGTCTGAGGCCTTAAGGAAGGCAGCACAGTTTAAGCAGTTGAAGGAGGGGCTGTTATGAAGGTACAAAAAAATGAATGGCGCTCGTTGCTTTTGAGAGTGGTTAGGCACAATGACAAAGTGACAGGGGGAGACGATGGAGAAATTTGTGGACGGGATAAGGGAAATTAATGAGTGTACTTACGAGTTGGGGAAGAGCGATGAAGCGAATAATGTTGTGTTGTAGGAGGCCGAGCAAAGGGCACTTGATGTATTTTTGAGGGGGTTACCGGTGCATATGTGACAGAAAGTGCGTGGAGGGGCTCCGAAAGATTTGTATTTGGCAATTCAGCTGGCAATCCAATGTGAGGAAATAGACGTGGCAACAGGGGTATGCGAGAGGCAAACAGTGTTTACAGCGGGTGTGAAATTTTTTAAGTGTGGTCGCACAGGACATGTGCAGAGGCAATATACCCAGTCACCGAGCAATAAGGGAAGGGGTAGAAATCAGCAGTGGAGATAGGAGAGGTGGCAGAAGGCGCCCAAGACCAACCTAAAGGAGCTTTCGTTTAATTTTAATGCTACGAATACGTATGCAGAGGTGGAATGTTCAGTGGTAGGATCCAGAGGACCTAAAATGTTTAAGGTTTTGTTGGTCACAGGGGCTCAAGTGTGGGTGGCTACTAAGAATATAATGGGATGAAGGAAGTTAGACCCACCACGTTATAGGTTGCGTGAAGTGTGGGATAAGGATGTCAAGCCTTTGAGGTCGGTGACAGTTGACTTTCGAATAGAGAATATCCGATTTAATGCATGCGTGGAGGTAGGGCTACGAGGGCTACGACATGATCCTAGGAGTAGATTTCTTTCATCAACATCATGCCAAAGTTGACCTTGGACAACGAACTGTGGAACTTTGTGGAATGTTATTTACGCTAGGGGAAACTTGTCAATGCAGAGCTGTCGCGAGAGGTGTTCAACGTAATGAACAAACCAATTGAACCGCATACATTAGCATGAGTGTGTGTCTAGTGGCACCGGGAAATCGCTTTGGGTAAGTGTTGAATCGAATCTGCCTGTGGGTACGGTATGTGTTATTGAACCATTGGAGGATAATGAAGTTATGGGTTCACTGGCTTGTTTTGCAAAACTTAGTGTTGTATGCGTACAGGAGGGGAACGACGGGCGAGTACTTCCCGTGAACGTGGATAATTTTAATGCTGTAGACGCGAATTTGAGGAAAGGAGTTTTAGTAGCAAATTTGGATGTGCCCCGAAGACAGGTGTTCGAGAGGTAGGCGAAGAGATCAACCACTAACTGCCGATAGAACTGCACTGCGTGAAAAAATTAAGCATTTGAAAAGAGGAGAAAGAGAGCATATGGAAGACTTAGTGTGGGAATTTAAGGATTTATTTTTGCCACAAATGCCGTTACCAGCAGCTCCATTAGTTCAACATGGGATACCAACAGGGAATGAAGTATCTGTTTACCGTAAACCATATAGAATACCGAGGTATTTGCAGCCGATTGTGGAGGATTTCATTGATCAGCAGCTTGCGGACAGTATTATAGAGCATAGTAATAGTTGCTGGGGAGCGGGCATTGTCGTTGTGCCGAAAAAGTCAATGGATGGAACTAAGAAATACAGGTTCTGTTGTGATTACGGGTACCTCAATAATAACACGGTAACGGACGCATACCCCATTCCAAACATATCGGAGACTTTTGATCACTTAGGACAGTGCCAGTACTTTTCTACGATGGATTTGGCAAATGGTTATCATCAGTTAGAGGTGGCTCCAGAGGATCGTACAAAAACTCCTTTCTTTACACCTGGAGGCCATTAGCAGTACATTAGAATGCCATTCGGTTTGAAAAACACCCCGGAAACGTTTCATAGTTTGCTAGACAGTGTCGTGAGGGGTTTGAAACCACGGCAGTGTCTGATCTATTTGGATGACATAATTGTGATTTCAAGTAGTACGGAGCAACATAGACAGCGGTTAAGGAAAGTCTTAATGAGGTTAAGAGGAGCTCGTTTGACGTTGAGCCTGGAGAAGTGTCATTTTGCATTAGAAGAAGTAAAATATTTGGGTCATATTATCAATTACGATGGAGTGCGAACAGATCCGAGATTTGTACAGGCAGTAAGGGATTTTCGAGAACCGAAAACAGTTAAGAAGGTGCAGTCATTCATCGGAATTTGCAATTGCTATCGTAAGTTCATGAAGCGTTTTGCAGATTTAGCACAGCCATTGACACGATTATTACGAAAGGGTGTGAAATATGAGTGGACAGAAGAGTGTGAGAAAGCATTTGACAAACTGAAAGAAGGGTTAACACGAAGTCCGGGTCTTGTGTTTCCTGATTTTGAAAAGGAGTTTATACTAGCATGCCATGCATCGAATCAAGCATTGGGGTGTGTTCTTAGGACATTGATGGGAAAGAACATCCTGCAATCTATGCGTCTAGGCAGTTGAATGCAGCAGAGGAATTACTCAACAACAGAGAGGGAGATGCTTACGGTAATTTATGGGACCACATATTTTAAATGTTATTTATAGGGGAGAAAATTTCGGGTAGTGACAGATCATGCTGCGTTGAAGTGGTTGTTGGGGTTGAAGGATCCGTCCCCTAGCCTCGCTGGGCTGCGAGGCTTACTGAATTCGACCACGAGGTGGTGCACAAGCCTGGGAAGAAGCACGGTAATGCGGATGCACTAAGTAGGAAGTTGGCAAAAGTAGAAGTCATAGGTTATGACCTAGGAGTATGGCAAGAATTACAGGACGCGGACAACGATTGTCAATTATATCGGACACGGCCACAATTTAATATGTACAACGGTCTTCTGTGCAGGGTAACGAAGTTAGGGCCGCGGGTAGTAGTGCCAGCGAAGCTGAGAGATAAGGTTTTAAAGGAAACACATGATCACGTGTTATCCGGTCATGGAGGGTGTAGAGCGACAAATAGGAGATTGGCAGAGAGGTATTGGTGGCGAGGTAGGAAAGGATGTGGGTCACTATTTCAAGAATTGTATACCATGTGCGCAGAGGGCAGATTTGAGTCGGAAACAGATACAGCTACAACGATTACCGGAAGCAACATGACCATTCTCTTTGCTGGGGATTGATGTCCTAGGACCTTTTAGGTGAACACCATCGGGGGACAGATTCGTTCTCACAATAATAGATCATTTTTCGAGGTATGTGGAGATGGTGGCTGTGCCAAATCAAGAGGCAGCAATGGTCGCGCAAGTGATAGTAAACAATTGGATTTTCAAGTTTGGTGTACTGGAGACAATAATTACTAACCAAGGGACCAACTTCATGTTTCATTGAATGAAGGAACTGTGTAAATTGAAAGAAATTGAGGACGAGCGCGTTGCACCCACAGGCCAACAGAAGGACAGAACGGGTACACAGAACAATCGGGAAGATGCTGGGTTTTTATTGGTATTCTCATTACCGTCCGTGGGACGAGCATTTGAAGCATATTGTATGCGCATACAATGCAAAAGTCCATACAAATACCGGTTTGTCTCCGTATGAGGTAGTGAAACGGCGAAAAAAGCCATCACCGTTTGATTCAGTGAAGGTACAGAAAGGAAGGACCGGTGAGTCTGTACTTCAATTTGCGAGAACAATTCTGGATGTTCTCAAATGGGTACAAAAGGCGAATACAAAGGCTCTGGAAAAGCAGGAAGACGCAGTGAAGCGGACAGGAACTTTACCGCAGTATAGAGTGGGACAATGGGTAATGCTGTTCAGTCGCTTTATACAAAAAGGGAAAACGAAGAAGTTCCTTAAGAGGTATCAAGGGCCATACCAAGTTGTTGAAACGACATCCCCCGTTAATGTTAAGCTTCAGCTGCCAACTAGAACAACGATAGTACACATTGTGGGCGGTTACGAAGGGTTGCTCGGATGTGATTCCAGGCGTGTCACAGGAAGGAAAGAGGCAGAAAGAGAGAGTGAAGAGGGGTGCTAAGCACAGAGAAAACCAGGAAGATAGTGTACAGCATGAAAAACTGTAGCTTTGCGATATATAAAATAGTAGAGCACTTGTAGTTTTAGTTATTTTTCTGGTTATGTATCATTGGGTTTGCATAGATTAATTAGGCATTGTATTTTATATGTGTTTTCGAGTATTGTGAGCCTGCTAGGGGCAGCAGTCTTTTGGAGGGGGAGGAAGGGTGATGGTGATACCTGTCCTCAGGTCACTGAAAAGGGAAGTGTGGCGTATGACGTATGTGGAATGTTGCTGGAGGAGAAATCAAACGCAGTTCTGGAGAAATAAAAGCGTCGGGGTAAATTTTGGGGCAAAGCTGCAATAAATATGTGTTGAACGATGTTAGAGTCGTACGATTTCCTGTTTACATTTTTTGTTATCGACAGTGCTGGTTCAGGGAAGTCGTGTTTATTACACCAGTTCATGTAATGTAAATTTAAGGATGAAAGTAGCCACACAGTTGGTGTTGAGTTTGAATAAAAAATAGTGAATGTTGGAGGAAAGCCTGTGAAGCTACAAACATCGGACACGTGCAAGATGCTGTTATTTGTAGCCAGGGGGAAAGGAATAGACTGTCCAAGGGACATTGAGCTTGCAACAGGGATCTTCTCCACCTATGAGACTTTGGTAGTAGTAGCAAGCTGTCTTGTGCGGGGAGTATTTGCAGAACCGAAACGTTTAAAGCTCGAGGGGAGCGGAATTTTAATCAATGAAAATAAGTGTAACATAATAGGACCAAACTTCCACCTGCCAGCGTCAATTTCAGGAGTCACGCAATTGAATGTTACGCAGCCACAGCTGTACTGACCAGGAACCACTTCAGAGTTTTTGCCAAGGCAGAATCTGACCTTTTTAAATCAAACGTTTGAGCTAGGTCTGTTGAGATCGATAAACCAGTTCATTGTAAAGCAAGATGGGCGCATATCGGCCGAACAGCTTGTGCAACATGTCGCGCAATACAGGGAAAGGCAATGACACATAACAACCATTTTGAGCACCTCTGTGCCAAGTGTCATCGCAGCCTTAACTTTGTATGTGTGGTTTTCTTTCTGATCAGATGGAGAGCCAATTTCAAGAGAGAACCAAAGGTCGTGAAAGTCCCGGTGGATTAAATACTGAAGGCGTAAGATGAGTAGGTAAGGGGTTGATCGAGCACTGGTCGTCCAGTAAGGAATTTTTACTTTTTGTTTCATGTCATAGTTTCAAGGAGCACAAGACCACATTTAATTTTTCTAATAGTAAGGAAATATGTCATAGGTGCCAACCCAATCAAGTTGAGAGCTAGAAAGGGTCGACCCGAGGACTGGGTCTTTCCGAAGAGGGGAATAATGTAGCGGCACCAGCCGTTTAGGATAGAGCACAAGTTCCAGCCAGCTGCGGGCCGGATTGCAGTGAGTTACGCATACCAGCAGTTGCGAAGGCAAATAGAGGCCACAGGGGCGAAGAACAGCCGGAGAGGGCACACACTGCAGTTTTCATGTCGCACGTCACAGGCAGAAGGGGCCACTGGCCAACCTAGCGTGTTACGAGAGTGTGACGCGAAGCGGCTCACTTGGCAAAACAGAGAAGCACATCCGAGTATAAATAGGTGCCGTTTTCTAATGAGAGTCATTCAAGTGTGGCAGCTCTGCTGGACGGTGGGGCATGTCACACCACCAGGCTACATACAGCAAGAGATGTGTCGCCAATGTCCCAGTCCACGGTGGGTCGTTGGTTCGACCCTCTGAGGCCAACGGGGGTCCGCAGCCAGCCAGTGGCAGGCCACTCTTCAGCTTGCTACCGCGGGCAGTGGTCTTGGCTTCCGACGCACGCTGGAGACATCCCGAGGGAGGGCCGCAGATTCGGATGCCGGATTGCGGGCGATCATTGCCGCCGCCACCACCGCTGTACCGGCGAGTAAGCAGCAGCAGCGGGGCCAGCCTACGGCTCCCGGTGGAGCAGTGTGGAGACAACGAGAATGGTGGCAGCTGAGTCGACTGCTGGCGCAGCTTTCCTGACATCATCGCAACTCAGCTTCCGACACTTTCTACTAGGTCATTTTTGTTCATTGTAAACAGTTACTGTCCTATCACACTTCATTGTAATACTCCAGAAATTACATCATTAAATTTTGTTCCGTTGAGAGCAACATGTCGAGTTCTAACTGCAAGGAAGTCCTGAATCCAGTCGTAAATTTAGTTCGATAGTTGGTAGGATTGCATTTTTTTTACTAAACGGCGCAGCGAACCAGTTTCAAATGCCTTCCTGAAGTCAAGGAAGATGGCAGCAATCTCAGCGCCGCTGTACTTTGCACCGTTCTCTCTTTTACAGAAGAGACTTTCGTTCTGCATAGATGTCACAATTCTTGAGCTTATAACATGTTCCATAATTCTGCAACAGCTTGACGTCAACGATATAGGTCTACAATTATGTGCGTCTCTCCTACAACCCTTCTTGGAAACGGAAATGACCTTTGTTCTTCGTTCCTCGAGCGAACTACGATAAACCACTGCTGGAAGTGGAGCCAATTCCTTCGAATAATCTTTGTAGAAGCGTACAGGTTTCTCTCCTGGTCACGACGCCTTTCCACTAATAAATGACTGTAGTCATTATTCTCTTCCGCTACTAAGCGATTGTAGTTACTATTCTGTTCCACGACTAAGTACCTTAATATCTGCCACTTTGACGTTCGTAAGTTGACCGGAGGGATCGTATTACGGTTTTCCGCTGTGAAACAATTTCAGAGGACCGAAATAAGTATCTCCACCTTCCCTACGTTATCTTCCGATTCGGCACTTTATTGGAGACTGAGTGAACAGATAATTTAGACCTGCTTACTTGTTTTCCTAAAACCGAATCTCTTAGGATTTTCGATCAGATCGGTTCCCAGAACGTAACTTCACAATCACTGAACGCTTCTCCCATTGATCTCTTTACGCTCAATTTTATTTCGCTCACCCTGTGTCTGTCTGCTACATTTTGCTTCTCTTGAATCTGTCATGAAGCTACCTTTGTTTATGTGGCTGTTGTCTAAAACGACTATTAAACCACGATGGGTCTTTCCCATCCCTTGAGACCTTTCTCGACACTTACTTCTCATAAGGCATGTTGGACGAAGCTTTTAATTTTTTTTCCATTTGTGCTCCACATTTTGGTTGTCAGCACCGAGTATTGTTGTTGACTGCTTAGATACTCTGCAATTTGTACTCTGTCACTTTTTCTAAGTAAAAATATTTTCCTACCTTTCTTAACATTCCTTGTAATATCCATAGTCATAGTTACTATCGCAACCTTATGATCACTGATACCTTCCTCGGTGTTAACTGATCTGTCTGTCTGTTGCTACATGGTCTAAGAAGTTTCCCTCCCAACCTGGTTCTCTAATTATCTGCTGGAATTAATTTTCAGAAGCGACGTTCAGAATAATGTCATGTGAATCGCTGTATCTGGCACAATTTTTGAGAGCATAACTCTTCCACCCTACACTTGGAAAGTTGAAGTCACCCCTGTCACAACCGCATGATCAGGACAGTTATTAACAATATTCTACAACTTCTCTCTGGAGCTCTCTACCACTAAAGTCCCTGACCCAGGCGTTCTATAGAATAATCCGATTACCATGCTTAACTTCACCCAGATTAATTTATATTCGGAATCCATGATAACCTCGCTAGATCTTATCGACTTATTTAGTCCACCGCTGTCATTGGCACCTAATCTATACTGGTGATAAACATTCCAGTCTGAGCTTAGAATTTCGTTTCTATTCACTTCTGGTTTTAACCAACGTTCTGTTCCTAACATGCTGTGTGTATTTTAACGTTCAACAAGCGATAGTAATTCTGGAACCTTCCTTTGGATGGTCCTCCAGTCTACTAACACGATTTTCGTATTTTCTGTATCCGATCTGTGAGGACGAGCATTCTGTAAGAACATTAAGGCTGATGTATGATTTCAGCGAGAAATTCGTCTATGATGCAAAGAGGCTAGTCCGACTTTTAAAAAAATGTATGTAGGGTATATGTGACGGTCTGAGAAGCCATTGGCTGTTGGTTTTGTAATATAATTTTCTTCATGGCTTTTTATAAATTATAATCAGTGGCTCATCTGCGGTAATTAATTATCATAGTTGGACAGTTTACAGCTGGAACTAAGTCTAATGATAATTCTTATTAAAGTTTTTCAATACAATCTGTATTAAATTCAGATGCAACCAGTTGTCGATATACGAACAGATTAAAATTTTCTGAGACAGTGATTAGTATTACAAAGGGTTTATTGTGAAGATCTGTTCCCCACTATAATCTCTTCAGTACTAAATTATCGAACAAGTTGTTCGGAAAGACTGAAGACTGTTGAACTCTAGAGATGTAGAAATAGCTCTACGGCGTAGATTAAAGAAAACTTAGCTTGAGTGACAACTACATGAGGTAAGCATGTGCCATTATGTCAGATAACGACCAGATGATATCTCGAACAATTCAGTGCTGATTTGGCAACTAATGAGAGGCACTGAAGTTACAAGACGATAATGACGCCTTAGATATCAGCTCAGTATCTCGACGATCGTTGCTTGTTAAAGCAATGTTAATCACGCATAAGAAAAACGATACTTGGGTAGAAACTGATAGCTGGGTACTTCACAAGACCAACCGATAAGCAAAAAGTGACGCAAAAAGAACAAACGCGCAGTTACCATGAAAAATTGGACTAAGGAATATTATTCGAGAGTTTTCCCGTTATAAAGCATATGCTACGTTCACAATTATATTTCCTCTGGAATTCAGCACTTTTTACTCTATCCTACGAATAACTGCTCGTTCTTCCGTAATACCAAATAGGCCTCATACATAAAAAAGGAATCACATTTTCGCGCCGTTTCCTTAAATTTTGGAGAAAATGAAGTTCTCGCCTTGAGAATACAGACCAAAAGATGCTTCGACTGCATTTCTGGAAACGACGTCGCTTAAATTGAAAATCTTACGACGTCTCACCGAAGGTATTATTTCACCTCTTTTAGTAACCAACTAAAAGCAAGAGCAACAATTATGGAATTCGACGAATTACGCATTTTTTTCGCATTCTACACATATCAAAAAAAGTTTTGCATCACCACGGTTTCTAGTACTTCTGGAGATAGACGTTTACTGTGGATATTGTATCACAGACACAGCCCCTTTGACTGTTCAGATATGTCACTAAACCCACCCAAAGGTGTAAACAACCATGCATGAGCAGCGCCTATTGAGCCGGAAGGGGTCCGAAAGCCGATCAGTTCCAGTCATTCCACCAGGAAGGAGGTACACGCCTCGTGTTGTGGGTAGTTCAACCATGCGTAGACGCTCAATACCGCGGTTTGATCGCCAGGAAGGGCTCTTAACAAGGGAAGTGTCCAGGCATCTCGGAGTGAACCAAAGCGATGTTGTTCGGATATGGAGGAGATACAGAGAGACAGGAACTGTCGGTGATATGCCTCACTTAGCCCGCCGAAGGGCTACTACCCCAGTGGATGACCGCTAACCATGGATTATGGCTCGGAGGAAGCCTGACAGCAACGCCACCATGTTGAATAATGCTTTTCGTGCATCACAGGACGTCGTGTTATGATTCAAACTGTGAGCAATAGGCTGCATGATGCGCAAGTTCACTCCCGACGCCCATGGCGAGGCCCATCTTTGGAACCACGACACCGTGCAGCGCGGTACAGATGGGCTCAACAACATGCCGAATGGACCGCTCAGGATTGGCATCACGTTCTCTACACCGATGAGTGTCACAAATGCCTTCAACCAGACAATCGTCGGGGACGTGTTTGGAGGCAACCCGGTCAGGCTGAATCCCTTAGAAACACTATCTAGCGAGTACAGCAAGGTGGAGGTTCCCTGCTGTTTTGGGGTGGCATTCTGTGGGGTCGACGTACGCCGCTGGCGATCATGGAAGTCGACGCAAGTGCTGTGCGATACGTGAATGCCATCCTCCGACCGACAGTGGAACCATATCGGTAGCATATTGGTGACGCATTCGTCTTCATGGAACGACAATACGCGCCCACATCGTACACATCTTGTGAATGACTTCCTTCAGGATAGCGACATCGCTCGACTAGAGTGGCCACTATGTTCTCCAGACATGAAACCTATCGAACACGTGCGGTTCTAGGCGCTGCAGTCTGGAACTGCGAGAGCGCTGCGATCGCTGGTTCGAATCCTGCCTCGGGCATGGATGTGTGTGACGCCCTTAGGTTAGTTTGGTTTAACTAGTTCTAAGTTCTAGGGGACTAATGACCTCAGAAGTTGAGTCCCATTGTGCTCAGAGTCATTTGAACCTATCGAACATGTCTGGGATGGATTGACAAGGGCTGTTTATGGACGACATGACACACCAATCTCTCTGAGAGATCTACGCCAAATCGCCGTTGGGGAGTGGGACAATCTGGACCAACAGTGCCTTGATGATCTTGTGAATAGTATGCTACGACGAATATAGGCATGCATCAATGCAAGAGGACGTGCTACTGCGTATTGGAGGTACCGGTGTGTACAGTAGTCTGGACCACCATCTCTGAAGGTCTCGCTTTATAGTGGTACCACATGCAATGTGTGGTTTTCATGAGCAATAAAAAGGGTGGAAATGATGTTTATGTTGATCACTATTCCAATTTTCTGTACAGTTTCCAGAACTCTCGGAATCGAGGTGGTACAGAACTTTTTTGATGTGTACAGAGTAATATGATTTGATTATTCACTTCTATGCTATTCACTGCACTGTCTGTCGACCACCAGGTTCGGTTCTGCACCATTGTCTTTGACTTCCGGAAGACTGTGCCAGTTTGCATCTTTATAAGTAAAAAAAAAAATCTAGCTTGGTGAATATATAAGTTAAAGAAGACATTAAATAGGAATTTTGTTATTTATCCATCACCACTAAATTAAATAAGTTATCGGAACGATTTACCGTTACTTGCCAACGTATACCGCTAAATTCGTTAGTCTTAATTTAATAATACAATAGTATTGTCTATTGTACCAATAATATGTTCTTCCTCACTTAGAGTGTATATTTTTTTCAAACGTGTAAATGCCATAATTTCAGCGTATATTTCAGCGTTTACATCTTCCAGTCCGTCTCGAAGCCGACATCAATTTGTTCTATAAATATTATTTCACTGCTGTTTGGCCAGATACCTTACAAATTTCCAATGATAAAAGTATGATACTTACGACAGTGATTAAAGTCTGATGCTAGAACTGGAGAAGATTAGGGGTGATAAAAATAAGGAAGGAAGATTTCGTTTTAATAAGGGCATAATAGACGGTCTACAAGACTGAATAGGCCAAGGATAGAGCAGGAAATAAGGCGTTATCTCGTCGATATAACCATCACAACTACCTCACCAAACGATGTGCAGAGCAAAGGGAATGGTGTAAATCAAATTTTTAAGTCGCTCGTTCCGAATGGAGCCCTGCTATTTTAGAGGGTAGTCCTGTTAGAACGTTAGGTGTTTTTTGCTGTTTTTCAAGTAAAATAAAAATTAATATTAAATGTAATGAAATAGATTCATTCTTTGCAGTCTTATTCTTCATAAATCCTTTTTTATGTCCACAAAGCCGTCCGCTGTAACCGCAGCACCAAGTGGAAGGACTCCTTGAAGCCGGAACATTTGTCTTTCTATTGGACCCAAAAAACATTTGTTTAATAGTCATTTTCAATATATCTTCTATCACCATAAGCAGAATAGTTGGAAAACATTATTTTCGAAAACAGTGACGACATGTTGAAGAAAATGTCTTTATTTCAATCAAAAACTCGGTACAAAAGAGTTAAGCGAAAATAGAATCTTTAAGACATCGCAAAACGGCTGCGTATACTGACAGAGAATTCAACTTAGAATGCTTTCATCAAATTCGATCAAAAACGTACGTACCGGTCTAGAGTTATGTTTCCCGCGAGATCGAAAAATACGATTTCGAGAAAAATGCTCTTCATTTTTGGGTTACATTATTTGCTGTCAACGCCAGTTACGAAAACTTACAAAGCGAAACAGCAAATGATTCCTAAATACGACATCCCACTTTCTGTAAGCTAATGTGCGAGGCAAATCACCTTCCTTAAAAAATTTCAAGTCACAACAACAGCATTCCTAAATTACGCCTTCACGCCGGTACACGCATCTGCTTCCAACCAACACAAGTCCACCCCCCCCTCTCACTGCCTCTCCCTCTCTCTCTCTCTCTCTCTCTCTCTCTCTCTATCAAGTGAAATAACTGCTTTACAACGACCAGCTTTGGAATCCAGTGAGTCACCTTCATACATATACTCAGGAAAATTGTTTACTGTGGCCAATATCACAGACAAAACTGCCACTTCTCATACCGTATCAAACTTTCAGATTGATAATAAACTCGGACCAAATGAAACACACATGCCAAAGTAAGGTGTGTCCAAACAGTTGCATCAATACAAACTGTACCCCCTCCTCCCGGCGGAAACGGAGGCGTATATTCAAAAGGTCATAAAAGTGCGAAACGACATCCTGCGATATACTGGCCCAAGTATCTTTCGCCTTTTGTACCAATTCGGGAATGTTTATTACAGTTTCTGGAGAAGTAATATCTTTTCACTTCATCGTGTCAACTGTGGAGAGACGTGATATTGCTGGTCAGGGCAGTTGTTGTACACAGTGAAGAGCACGTTACCTCGCGGCAGCCGAATGTAGACGTGCATTGTCCTGCTGATAAAGCACATCACCTTTCTGTCCAAGATTTGATAACACCACAGGGATAACAGCATGTGCAATGTAGTTGGTACTGGCTACTTTACCCTGCAGAAACACCGTGTGTGATCACGAGTTTTAACTGTAGGTACTGGACGCAAGATGCCTAGGATGGGACCCATATGTCATAGGCGAATGCACTGTGGAACATGCAACTTACTAGTCTACGTCACAGAAGTGCAAGCCCGTCACCCACATACAGACAAAACCTACTATCATCACTGAAGACATCAATGCGCCGTTCCACTCTCCAGGCTACTCTTTCACAACACCAGAATAGTCGTGCCTGCCGCTGTCGTGATTTCAGAGTTAGCTTGGTTAGAAGCACAAGTTGTCTTCGTCCTGCTGCAAACAGTCGGTTCCCAGTGGTCACTGACGTCACAGCTGGTGCAACCGGTGCTTGGATTTCGTCCTTGGGTGATGTTCGGACGGCAACCGTTGCTCTCATAGTGTATCGATCTTAACGTGTGTCTAAGAAAATTCGGGATGTGTTAGATGACGATCAGGTTGGCTATAGGAAAGATAAAGGTACCAAAGAGGCAATTCTGACGTTGCGGTTGATAATGGAAGCAAGACTAAATATAAATCAACACACGTTCAAAGGATTTGTCGACCTCGAAAAAACAATATAAAATGGTGCAGGATGCTCGAAATTCTAAGAAAAATAGGAATAAGTTATAGGGAGAGTCGGTTAATATACAGTATATATTAGAGACAAGAAGGAACGATAAGAGTGGACGACCAAGAACGAAGTTCTCAGATTTAAAAGGTTGTAAGGGAGGTAATAAACCATCTGTCGCTACTGTTGAATCTCTGCATCGAATAAGCAATGATGGAAATAAAAGAAATGTTCAGGGTCGGATTAAAATTCAAGGTGAAAGGATATCAATGATACGATTCGCTGAAGACATTGCTGTCCTGAGTGAAATTAAAGAAAAATTACATGATCTGCTGAACTGAATGAAAAGTCCAGTGACTACAGAATACTGATTGACGGTAAATCGAAGAAAGAGGAAAGTAATGAAGAGTAGCAAAAATGAGAGCAGTGAGAAACTTAACATCAGGCATGATGATCATGAGGTAGATGAAGCTAAGGTATTCTGCTACCGAGACAGCAAAATAGTCAATGTCGGATGGATCATGGAGGGCATCAAAAGCAGACAAGCACTGGCGAAAAGAGCATTCCGGGCCAACAGAAGTCTACTAGTATCAAACATAGGCCTTAATTTGCGAAAGAAGTTTCCGAGATTGTACGTTTGGAGCAGAGCATTGTGTGGTAGCGGAACACGCACAGTGAGAAAACCGGAACAGAAGAGAATCGAAGCATAAGAGATGTGGTGCTACAGAGGAATATTGAAAATTAGGTGGACAGATAATGTAAGGAATGAGAAGGTTCAGCGCAGAATACGAGAGGAACGGAATATGTGAAAACACAGACAGGCAGAGTCCGCCACCGTAGGTGAGTGGACAGCGCGCCGGCTTATCATGGCGGGGGACACGGGATTGATTTCCGGCTGGATTGGAAATTTTCTCCCCTTAGGGAGTGGGCGTTTGTGTCGTCTTCATCATCGTCATTTCATCCTCACCGACTCGCAAGTCGCCGAAGACTTGCACCAGGCGATCAGGTCTACCCGTCGGGAGGCCCTCGCCACGCGACATTTCCTTTTACATACAGAGAGACAGAAGGGACGGAATGACAGGATATCTGTTAAAACATTAGGGAATGATCTCCATGGCACAAGAGGGAGCTGCAGAGGGGAAAAAATTGTAGAGGAAGGCAAAGATTGCAATACATCTAGCAAAAAATTGAGGACGTAGGTTGCAAGTGCTACTCTGAGATGAAGACGTTGGCACAGGAGAAGAATTCGTGTCGGGCCGCGTCAAACCAGTCAGACTGATGGCAAAAAAAAAAAAAAAAAAAAAAAAAAAAAAAAAAAAAAAAATACTACGTAACGTCCAGAGACTGGCCTACAGCTGTGGGTATGTTTCACGGACAATTGGTGAAAGCAGCTATACACCACCGATACACTGTGCCCATCATGTGGAGTAGTCCGTTGATACATACATCCTGCTTCCTGCACGCCCAGAATGCGACACCTTTCAAGTGGCTGAAGTTGTTCAGCAACAGCACGTAGTCGTCGTTGGGGCTTGGTTGTACTCTAGAATGTATATTGCAACCACTGTTTATCTTTAAACTCAGCACAGTTACTGCCTGCAGAAACAAAACAGAGGGTGCACAGGTAGGCCTGCTGAGCGCCGACTGTGCCAAGTGAAACTTGAACACTGCACCCCGTCAGTAGGCCCACGTTATACCCTGGTGCCACTGTGATACAGTCCTTGAGGGCCTCGCATTCTCTTTTTCGAGTAGTGAAGGTCACTCTTTGAGCATGTTAAATTCTATTTTCATGATCCGAACATTTTGTTATTCTAACGTTGTCCACAACACGATCACTTGAATTACCAAAAATGTTCAAATGTGTGTGTGAAATCTTATGGGACTTAACTGCTAAGGTCATCAGTCCCTAAGCTTACACACTACCTAACCTAAATTATCCTAAGACAAACACACACACCCATGCCCGAGGGAGGACTCGAACCTCCGCCGGGATCAGCCACACAGTCCTTGACTGCAGCGCCTCAGACCGCTCGGCTAGTCCCGCGCGGCGAATTACCTTTTCCTCTAATGGTATGTATACGTACATATTATACTCAGAATACCTTATTTATCATCACCATTCTCAGTTGCAAATAAGGAACGAAGAAACATCTAACCAAGGCAATTGGTTGTTCAAATTATTTTAATTTCGATTTCTAGATATTCAAGCAAGCCTATTATTAATTCCCTTCTGTTATTTTTGTTCTTAAAAATAAATAAAACCTTTTACATTCTGAAAGTTGTAAAATACACTAAATACATTAAAATATACTAGTGGTATATTTATAAACTCGTAACTACAATGTGGTATGCAGCATAAATCAGTTTAAGACTCCAAAGTATGTACAAATTGTGAACTTTTGTAATTTCAGCACGTGTGTCAAAGCTGCAAGATATAAATAAAACTGTATAAAAAAGGGTTTGAATATGCGTCTGTTTTTTGGTTGCGCTGAGATGATGCCTTCTCCACTGAAGATGAACATGAGAGTAAATTCAGCGGAATATCGGTACAACTGGCAGCTAGGAGACGTAAACAACACGCATGGCATATGTTCGCCAATGAAGGATGTACTAATAGTGTTGCGACAGTGTTTGGTGTGTGACGCATATGGTTATTGTGGTTATTAGTAGAGTGAACTTTGCAATAGCTTCCCACTAACGAAGATCAACATTTTATTCCTTGATAGTCTGTTGCTGAAATTATTGCAAAACTCACGTAATAAATTCTGGTACGTTAGAATACGACTGGTAAGTAGTGTTATGGAGAACAGTTCCAACAAATTTTGGGGTTATAATTTACTGGTGGATACATCGGATGCGTCTATACGCGTACACGTTTTTGTTTGTTAAAGTGGAGGAACTTCTGTGGTTCATGAAATGGTTTATCGTTGACAGACTTGAAAAGACGAATTACCGAATTATATTTTTACTTCATGGAGATGATGACTTGATGAGATAAAGCTGGAAAACATCCGTAGAACAAAGTTTTATTAAAATCGCTGTCGTGAGTAGTGATATGTGTTCTAGAATGGATTTCCCCAGTCTGATGCATCGCTGTTTCTTGCAGCACAAAACGTCAAGAGTGTCCTTGGCAGAAAGTGCGTACACACTGTGAAACAGTGCCCCTGCAATTTTTATATGTGAATAGATTAGATTTCAGAAATGCCATCGCCAACTGTTATCAGAGAGTGAACGTGTCCCCACCCAAGATGATACGTCGTAAATCGGTGAGACTATATAAAGCTGAATCGGAGAAACACCAGGCATCAATCCAATCTGCTTTCTACCGACTCGACGAGCACCGTAGTAACCATGAAATGTGAGTATGACGGGCGCTACTGTTAAAGTCTGCCTGCTAGAATTTTCAAAGGAAAAACTGTGAACTTAAATATTCATTCCATTAACTGAACAAAAATGCTTTATGAAATTTCATTCGTTAAGTATGCTATAAAGTTTTATTTTACGCTTATGATACCAGGCATGTGTTACCAATGATAACATTATGGATGGTGGACGGTTGTTGGTACCACAGTCAAATCTGCTTCCAGAAAATTGCCTGTTTGTGACGTTTACTACAGAGGTAGCTTGAATCAAATTTCAGTCAAGCGGTCTGCTGTAACTTAAATTCCAAGTATCAGATCTCATGATGTAATACAACACTTACGAACGTTTTGATCAGATAACTTCGAAATCAAGATTATTTAAATAAATCATAGTTCAGTTGTTAGATGTTACTTCCGAACCGATAATGTTACTTTATCCGAAAAGTGGAGGGGAATAGAAAGTGTTGTATGGTCAAAATTCCAGTACAAATGTGGGGAAGAGAGTAAATATCACACTCCAACTGATGTTACAGGGCGTTAGTAGGATTTATTCGACTTTGGGTAGTTAAAGAATGAATAATGCACACGATTCTGGATCACAATACTGTCGTTTATTACGTGCTAGACACATAGCTAAGCGGTAAGTAAATTAAAGTTTTGTGACTCGTAGCCTAGAGCAAACTTCCAAATATTTGACACACTCAGGCACCTTATTAATCAATACCATTGCCTATTGTTTCAAAGAATTTCTCATTTGCGCTTGCACAATTAGCATGGTCCAAGTAGACACCTTTTCCGCAATACACGAGCGATCACCAATATTCGGGCCCAATTTTTCCGTGGCAAGAAGATCATATGTTGTCCTGACGCAATTCCATATCATCAAAAGCCACGAATATATCCTATGCCTGTCAGCAAGTATTATGAGAAAGCAGTCATGCACTCACAATACGAATTTTCTGCCCCACAGTGTTGGCAGGCCTTCTGGTGCTGAGCGTGTTGGCAGCAGTGGCCACAGCGACCACGCCCAGATGTCCCGAGGATGATGGCGCCACGGCCGTCTTCTATCCAGACGACACTGACACCCACGGCTTCTGGGAGTGCAGCAACGGCAAAGCCGTCCACATGGTGTGCCCCGACGGACTCGTCTGGAACTCCAATATCAACGCCTGTGACTGGCCGCCCTCGAGGAAGTAGATGAATAGAAACTATGCCTGACCCATTCCCCGTCACAGCACAACACAAGAGTTGAACTTATGCTTCTCAACCAGTTATCAGTTTCTTAAAGATGTTTTGCAATGACGTACGTTACTGTTGGCTTATGTTATAGAACATTAATTTATTTCAAATAAACTGTTGCAGAAATTTAAAAAAACGGTCACTGATTATTTCCTCATAACTTCCTTGGTTAATGAATAAAGCAGATTACATTACTATCCCGCTATAAATATAAAAGGCCTGCAGAAATTTTAGCCATAAGCATAGGTGAATCATTAAATCGACAATGTACTGCGGAATCGAACTCATATCAGTTATTGCTTTCAACGTACATTTCCTTGTGTCTGTAGAACACACTTTTCTTACAGCTAACATATTGCGTCACAGTAACTAACCAACAGAATACTATTCTACACGAAACTTTACATCGCTCAAGGAAGCTCAACGACGGCATGTAAGCCTACTGTTTTTGACGTATCAGAACTTTTCAAAATAGCGATCTCTTCAAAGCCGGATGACTGCACATTCCTGGTATTGGTTTTTACTGCAGAGATTAGAGCTGTAACAGGAGAAATCTTCTGACAAATCAAGACAACGTTTTGTAAACCACAGCCAAGAAGAAACATTGTTTTAATACACCAGTACAACAAACACACAATCCATTTATAACCCAAGGGTACTTTGTACGATTTACTCAAAGCAATAACAACAACTCAGCACAAGGTAATGAACAGCAATTTTTATAAAGTAGCTAATGTATAACGTAATGCATTAAAACGTGTAAACCTTGTAAGTAGGCTGTTTATCTTCTCTTATTGGCAACGTTACGTAGCGCTCTGTATGAAAATCACTGGCTGTGCTGTGTGCAGCGGCTAGTTTGCATTGTTGTCTGCTATTGTAGTGTTGGGCAGCTGGATGTGAACAGCGCGTAGCGTTGCGCAGTTGGAGGTGAGCCGCCAGCAGTGGTGGATGTGAGGAGAGAGATGGCGGAGTTTTGAAATTTGTAAATATGGATGTCATGAACTGCTGTATATATTATGACTTTTGATGACTATTAAGGTAAATACATTGTTTGTTCTCTATTAAAATCTTTCATTTGCTAACTATGCCTATCAGTAGTTAGTGCCTTCCGTAGTTTGAATCTTTTATTTAGCTGGCAGTAGTGGCGCTCCCTGTATTGCAGTAGTTTGAGTAACCAAGATTTTTGTGAGGTAAGTGATTTGTGAAAGATATAGGTTAATGTTAGTCAGGGCCATTCTTTTGTAGGGATTTTTGAAAGTCAGATTGCGTTGCGCTAAAAATATTGTGCGTCAGTTTAAGCCCAGTCATGTATAATTGTTCTAAGGGGACGTTTCAACCTTCACAGTAGAAATTAGCTCATCTTTTGTTCTTCCGCAAATACTGTTTAGAAACTAAACTAAACTCCGTACGAACAGGCCTTGGAAGGCCCAACGATACCGACCGGCCGCCGTGTCATCGTCAGCCCGTAGGTGTCACTGGATGCGGATATGGAGGGGCATGTAGTCAGCACGCTGCTCTCCCGGCCGTATGTCAGTTTACGCGACCGGAGCCAAACAAGCCACACAAGGGCTGAGTGGACCCCGCTTGCCAACAGCGCTCGGCAGACCGGAGGGTCACCCATCCAAGTACTAGCCCAGCCCGACAGCGCTTAACTTCGGTGACCTGACGGGAACCGGTGTTACCACTGCGGCAAGGTCGGTGGAAAATACCGTTTAAGACGTTCAAAATTTATTGAAAGCTTCACAAAACTGTTAGCATTAATCCTAACATACACTACTGGCCATTAAAAACTGCTACACCACGAAGATGACGTGCTACAGACGCGACGTTTAACCGACAGGAAGAAGATGCTGTGATATGCAAATGATTAGATTTTCAGAGCATTCACACAAGGTTGGCAACGGTGGTGACACCTACAACGTGCTGACATGAGGAAAGTTTCCAACCGATTTCTCATACACAAACAGCAGTTGACCGGCGTTGCCTGGTGAAACCTTGTTGTAATGCCTCGTGTAAGGAGGAGAAATACGTACCATCACGTTTCCGACTTTGATAAAGATCTGATTGTAGCCTATTGCGATTGCGGTTTATCATATCGTGACACTGCTGCTCGCGTTGGTCGAGATCCAATGACTGTTAGCAGAATATGGAATCGGTGGGTTCAGGACGGTAATACGGAACGCCGTGCTGGATCTCAACGGTGTCGTATCACTAGCAGTCGAGACGACAGGCATCTTATCCCCATGACTGTAACGGATCGTGCACCCACGTCTCGATCCCTGAGTCACCAGATGGGGACGTTTGCAAGACAACAACCATCTGCACGAACAGTTCGACGACGTTTGCAGCAGCATGGACTACCAGCTCGGAGACCATGGCTGCTGTTACCCTTGACGCTGCATCACAGACAGGAGCGCCTGCGATGGTGTACTCAACGACGATCCTGGGTGCACGAATGGCAAAACCTCATTTTTTCGGATGAATCCAGGTTCTGTTTACTGCATCATGATGGTCGCATCCGTGTTTGGCGACATCGTGGTGGACGCACATTGCAAGCGTGTATTCCTCATAGCCATACTGGCGTATCAACCCGGCGTGATGGTATGGGGTGCCATTGGTTACATGTCTCGGTCACCTCACCCAAATTATATGAAAATGTAATCACATAGCAGTTCTAGTGTAATATATTTGTCCAATGAAAACCTGTTTATCATCTGAATTTCTTCTTGGTGTAGCAATTTTAGTGGCCAGTAGTATATTATCATTTATAATGGGCGATCAAATATTCCCGTTTGAGGGTGTTGCTGCAGCGTTTATGCACTGTAGTGCGACTCCGATGTGGGTATATAAGCACCAACATGTAGGCAGGGTCTGCCATTTGTATCTTTCCAGCGTACACGCGGTAAATGTGGAAACGTGAACTATGAGGACGCTACTGTCGTATACTTCGAAACATAACCAGTGTGATCTTACTCTTTTCTTGGCTTACGAAGAGCAAACATTGGCAGACATCCATCGGAAATTGGTGAATGTGTATGGAGCAGCATGGCTGTCGAAGACCACCGTTGTGGAATGGTCATCCAAGTTCTGTGCTGGTCGCGATTCAACGCTATAACAAAAATATCGTAACGCTGAAGGTAAGCCAACTCAAGTAGGAGATATTGGAGGACCCATCCTATAGTTCCGATCTCTCTCTACGCGATTATCTTGCCTTCGGCCCCTTAAAAAAGGCCTTGAAGGCTCGATGATTATTGTCGGACGAGGGTATGCACTATGCAACTAACAATTGAGGACTTCTTCCTGCAGCAGGACTTAATTTTTTTATGAAACGGGTCTCTTCAACATGGTGCCTCGATGGGATGATTGCTCAGTGGTCACAAAGGTTTTACGTGATTGGCGTACCGATTCTGGACTGTACGACCTTTTGACAGTGATGAACTGGAACACACGGTGTGTGAGAGCGACTAACAGTCTTTAGTAAGTCACATTGGCGGTTTTAGCAATGATGCCATCAGAGTTCACTTATGTACTTCTTTTCTTTTACTATCAAGATATAGAACTGAACTCTGTCCATGAATGTGCGTCCATAGTTTCCATAATCACCAAGTAGTTAAAGGATTTTATTGATATTCTGCTTCCCGATACCGTTACCAACATCTCATTGCAGCTGGCTGCATTTAGATGGTTGTGCCGAAGCTCTATGAGCAAGAGGTACCTGTTAGCCACGTTTGTAATGGATGGTGGTCGATTTTCCACTACCCCTCATTAAATACGTTCGATTGTTTGAGACTCTATAAATAAATGAAGTATTTCTGTGACAATGTTCACGTTACCTTTGATACCAGCATCGTTTCACAACTGAGTCGCAATTCTTCGAAAAAGCATCCTGCCCCTCAAAAGACCACAACTTTATCCCTTTCAGACTCGTTCGGTTGGCAATAGGGAGGTCGTGTGACTCTCTGTTGCGTGGTTGCCTGCCAGCTCCATACGTTTGCACCACACTCAGCCTTCTGGTTGTGTGCATTTCCTATTAAAGGGCAGACAGGAATGGTACACTGGTAGCTGTACCATTGTGCTATCTGTTTGCAGACGACGTTGAAAACCATTATCAGTATATCTACTATTTCCAATGCGGAATAAGGCGTCAGCGGATCAAAATCTAAGTCGTCATTCCAGGTGTACTAATTTTCTTTCCCGGCAGTGTATTTGCTGTATCAGTATTTTGAAAAAGCAACCAATTACATTTATGTTAGAAACTGAATTAATTCTACAAATTTTCGTGTATGAAATGTATATTATAGACGTTTTCCGTTCCCTGTTACGTAAATCATTTCAGTTTTTGACATCCCTGCCAGAAACGAGACCAAAACTCTTATTATCATAACTTACTCCGGTGCTAGTAAACGAGTTTTCAAGAGTGTCACTGCGCTGAATTCGTCTCTTTTAGAGACACGATACTAACAGCACTAATTAATACAGCTACATAGGAAAAAGCAAGATCAATACCTGGGGATTTGAAACTTCCTGGCAGATTAAAACTGTACGCCGGGCCGTGACTCGAACTCGGGACCTTTGCCTTTAGTGGTCCAGTGCTCAGTTGGTGGACCACTTGCCCACAAAGGCAAAGGTCCTGAGTTCAAGTCTCGGTCCGGCACACAGTTTCAGTCTGCCAGGAAGTTCCACATCAGCACACGCTCCGCTGCAGAGTGAAAATTTCATTTTGGTATTCGGGGGATTTATTTGATAACACAGATAACTGTAATGTTCTCATACATTCTCCGCTCCAATACATAATTCACGTTTACTGCTCTGGGACAAAAAAAATGGCTCTGGGCACTATGGGACTCAACTGCTGTGGTCATAAGTCCCCTAGAACTTAGAACTACTTAAACCTAACTAACCTAAGGACAGCACACAACACCCAGCCATCACGAGGCAGAGAAAATCCCTGACCCCGCCGGGAATCGAACCCGGGAACCCGGGCGTGGGAAGCGAGAGCGCTACCGCACGACCACGAGATGCGGACGCTCTGGGACAAAAATGAATGAGAGCACTGTAGGGGTAGTGAGTAAGATACTTGACTCTGTGTTTAGTTTTATCTGTGGCTGACTTGCAAGTAAGTCAGTTGTGCAGGGCTGAGTCACTATAATTTGAGGAATAAAAGAGTGCAGTTGAGCTTTTTAAAGAATGTTTTCTGAGAATCTGGGAGAAGGTACCTGGAATACTTTATTACGGAGATAAAAACTGAAATGTAATATTTTCTTGTTCATGTTATTGATAGAAAGGATTTTGGAGGAATTTTGGAGGTATGTTTCTTTGTAATGAGAGAATTTAGTAATTGATAGAGCCTTCTTGAAGTTGTGCAGTCTTTTTGTCAATAATCAGATACTGACTTCTCAGGAACGGTTTTCTTGAAAGTAAAACTCACCTCCATTATTCATGGTAAAGTTCTGAAATTTTGTCGTGTGTTTATTGCACCTTACACAGCATAAAGCAACAGTGTACTTCTGACAAAACGAATTTACAGTAGATTATTTATCTTCAGCTGCTGCATCTATTTGTATTTGATTTCGAGGAAATCAGTCCTCCCGACACAAAAACAACATGCTGAGGAAGAGGTAAGTCACTTTCATTTTAGGACACATCTCAATTGCATTCTCGCTCAAACAGTATGTCGTTAGAATTGTCAGGTGTCGTGCTAGGTAGTATATTAATTTTCTATAAGGGGAGCTAGCAATTGCAAACAGTTATTTTCTTCCAGGTAGACCGGTAATTTATTTGTGTGGATAATCTTAGTCGAACTTTGCATCTCATATCACACACGGTTAGTAATATGCTTCGGTATTGGGTTTTAGTCCTATAGTTTCCACTGATCACACAATTAGTTTCTTTTGGCATTTAATAAAATTCATTTCCTTTCTTACAAATTTTGCATTTCATTAAGTATTAAGTTTTATTTCACGACACTGTTCACGTGCGCGAAACCAAGCCAACCAAGAGTCAATTTTGCTCAGCAAATGATTACGTTATTTTCCAAAACATTGTATTCAGTTTCCTTTTAGACAGACAATATCATGTATATAGAGCACATAAGAGTTTTCCAAGTGACGCTGTGTTCGCAGCTACTTACGTACATTTGATTATTTTGAGGTTAGTTATTTTGTTCGCAACGAAATTATACATTGTGCAAGTTCTTGTAACAAAAGCGATGCTTTTATTGTGCCAAGAATGGAAGCACTTTCTCCCTACATGTACACGGTTTTCATTTTCTTTTCTTGTTACTATACGATTGCTGAGGGATGTCTCTGTAAGTGTGTTCTGTCACGCCTATACTAATTCAAAGTACCTTCTTGCATTTTTAATCAGCCTTTCTTGAAAATTTCTGACTTACCAACCCCCTGACTAGTGTAGACATAATCGAAATCTACCATACAGGAAATGCTGTCATTGCTACTACAGATATGCATTGTAGTGACGGGCAGTGACGCATGAGTCGTCTGAGGAAGGCGAGGTACAACACTGTTACAAGGGGTAACTGAAACCGTTTGGAGTCATTTAGCAGTTCCAAGCTGCTTATATTTTCTGAGTGCACTGACATACCTGTAAATGTGCGTCGAAAAATCAATATGGGAAGTGCTTCTTGGTGGTTACTACAATTAGCTACTGTCCCATAAGCACCATGCAGGACATTCTGTTATGATGACGACGAAAGAATCGTCGCCAATGTGAATGGCTGGTGGCCAATACTAAACAGAAACAAACATATCTCTTCTTTGCATATACAGCAGGTTTGCCAGTGAAGTCGATAAGGAGCTGGCTGCGTGGTCTGTGTCTACAACGACTAAAATAATTAGAAGCCGTTGGTAAAAAATAATATATTGTACTTAGTGGTACAGATGTCTTCATAGTCAGGAGGTATATAATTACAAACAGAGAGATATAGAGGCCATACTTTAACTAAGCGCCTTGTTAGAGGTTGCTTCCTATCAGCTGAAGGCTATACTGCTTTTCTACTTGACGTCCCGAGCAAGAGTGGCCGAGCGCGTGCTAGAGACTTGTTGCTAGCCGCGGAGCGGCGCTAATTTCGCTAGTTTTGACTCGCAGGTCCAGCGATACTAGTAGGGACCTCTGTAGATAGCTGCAGCCCCTAACAAGTGTGGTATCGAATGTTGATACCACACGTTCAGTATGATCACCATTTTATCGTGGGCCTTGGTTCCTAGTAGGTGGCCAACAACGGAGTGGTCTGATTACAAAGTTTGTCAGTTAGGGATGAAGTCTATCGCCTTTTTCTTCAATAGATGTTGCTATTGTTGTTGTGGTCTTCAGTCCTGAGACTGGTTTGATGCAGCTTTCCATGCTACTCTATCCTGTGCAAGTTTCTTCATCTCCCAGTACCTACTACAACCTACATCCTTCTGAACCTGTTTAGGTATTCATCTCTTCGTCTCCCTCTACGATTTTTACCCTCCACGCTGCCCTCCAATGCTAAATTTGTGATTCCTTGATGCCTCAGAACATGTCCTACCAACCGGTCCCTGCTTCTAGTCAAGTTGTGCCACAAACTCCTCTTCTCCCCAATTCTGTTCAATACCTCCTCATTAGTTATGTGATCTACCCATCTAATCTTCAGCAATCTTCTGTAGAACCACATTTCGAAAGCTTCTATTCTCTTCCTGTCCAAACTATTTATCGTCCATGTTTAACTTCCATACATGGCTACACTCCATACGAATACTTTCAGAAACGACTTCCTGACACTTAAGTCTATACTCGATGTTAACAAATTTCTCTTCTTCAGAAACGCTTTCCTTGCCATTGCCACTCTACATTTTATATCCTCTGTACTTCGACCATCATCAGTTATTTTGCTCCCCAAATAGCAAAACTCCTTTACTACTTTAAGTTTCTCATTTCCTAATCTAATTCCCTCAGCGTCCCCCGACTTAATTCGACTACATTCCATTATCCTCGTTTTGCTTTTGTTGATGTTCATCTCATATCCTCCTTTCAAGACACTATCCATTCCATTCAACTGCTCTTCCAAGTCCTTTGCTGTCTCTGACAGAATTACAATGTCATCGGTAAACCTCAAAGCTTTTATTTCTTCCCCATGGATTTTAATACCTACTCCGAATTTTCCTTTTGTTTCCTTTACTGCTTGCTCAATACACAGATTGAATAACATTTGGGATAGGCTACAACCCTGTCTCACCCCGTTCCCAATCTCTGGTTCCCTTTCAAGCCCCTCGACTCTTATAACTGCCATCTGGTTTCGGTACAAATTGTAAATAGCCTTTCGCTCCCTGTATTTTACCCTTTCCACCTTTAGAATTTGAAAGAGAATATTCAAGTCCACATTGTCAAAAGCTCTCTCTCTCTAAGTCTACAAATGCTAGAAATGTAGGTTTGCCTTTCCTTAATCTTTCTTCTAAGATAAGTCGTTAGGTCAGTATTGTTTCACGTGTTCCAACATATCTACGGAATCCAAACTGATCTTCCCCGAGGTTTGCTTCTACCAGTTTTTCCATTCGTCTGTAAAGAATTCGTGTTAGTATTTTGCAGCTGTGACTTATTAAACTGATAGTTCGATAATCTTCACATCTTTCGCCTGTCTCATACATCTTGCTCACCAGATGGTAGAGTTTTGTCAGGACTGGCTCTCCCAAGGCCGTCAGTAGTTCTAATGGAATGTTGTCTACTCCCGGGGCCTTGTTTCGACTTTGGTCTTTCAGTGCTCTGTCAATCTCTTCACGCAGTATCATATCTCCCAATTCATCTTCATCTACAATCTCTTCGATTTCTATAATTTTGTCCTCAAGTACATCGCCCTTGTATAGACCCTCTATATACTCCTACCACCTTTCTGCTTTCACTTCTTTGGTTAGAACTGAGTTTCCATCTGAGCTCTTGATATTCATACAAGTGGTTATCTTTTCTCCAAAGGTCTCTTTAATTTTCCTGTAGGCAGTATCTATCTTACCCCTAGTGATATAAGCCTCTACATCCGTATATTTGCCCTCTAGGCATCCCTGCTTAGCCATTTTGCACTTCCTGTCAATCTCATTTTTGAGACGTTTGTATTCCTTTTTGCCTGCTTCATTTACAGCATTTTTATATTTTCTCCTTTCATCAATTAAATTCAATATTTCTTCTGTTACCCAAGGAGTTCTACTAGCCCTCGTCCTTTTACCTACTTGATCCTCTGCTGCCTTCACTACTTCATCCCTCAGAGCTACCCATTCTTCATCTACTGTATTTCTTTCCCCCATTGCTGTCAATTGTTCCCTTATGCTCTCCCTGAAACTCTGTACAACCTCTCGTTCTTTCAGTTTATCCAGGTCCCATATCCTTAAATTCCAACCTTTTTGCAGTTTCTTCAGTTTTAATCTACAGTTCATAACCAGTAGATTGTGGTCAGAGTCCACATCTGCCCGTGGAAATGTCTTACAATTTAAAACCTGGTTCCTAAATCTCTGTCTTACCATTATATAATCTATCTGATACCTTTTAGTATTTCCGGGATTCTTCCATGTATACAACCTTCTTTTATGATTCTTGAATCAAGTGTTAGCTATGATTAAGTTATGCTCTGTGCAAAATTCTACCAGGCGGCTTCCTCTTTCATTTCTTAGCCCCAATCCATATTCACCTACTATGTTTCCTTCTCTCTCTTTTCCTATTCTCGAATTCCAGTCACCCATGACTATTGAATTTTCGTCCCCCTTCACTACCTGAATAATTTCTTTTATCTCATCATACATTTCATCAATTTCTTCATCATCTGCAGAGCTAGTTGGCATATAAACTTCTACTACTGTAGTAGGCGTGGGCTTCGTCTCTATGTTGCCCACAATAATACGTTCACTATGCCGTTTGTAGTAGCTTACCCGCACTCCTATTTTTTTATTCATTATTAAACCCACTCCTGCGTTACCCTTATTTGATTTTGTATTTATAACCCTGTATTCACCTGACCAAAAGTCTTGTTTCCCCTGCCACCAAACTTCACTAATTCCTACTATATCTAACTTTTACCTATCCATTTCCCTTTTTAAATTTTCTAACCTACCTGCTCGATTAAGGGACCTGACATTCCACGCCCCGAACCGTAGAACGCTAGTTTTCTTTCTCCTGATAACGACGTCCTCTTGAGTAGTCCCCGCCCGGAGATTCGAATGGGGGACTATTTTACCTCCGGAATCTTTTACCCAAGAGGACGCTATCATCATTTAACCATACAGTAGAGCTGCATCCCCTTGCTTTCAGCCGTTCGCAGTACCTGCACAGCAAGGCCATTTTGGTTATTTTTACAGGGCCAGATCAGACAATCATCCAGACTGTTGCCCCTGCAACTACTGAAAAGGCTGATGCCCCTCTTCAGGAACTACACGTTTGTGTGGCCTCCCAACAGATACCCCTCCATTGTGGTTGCACCTACGGTACGGCCATCTGTATCGCTGAGGCACACAAGCCTCCCCACCAACGGCAAGGTCCATGGTTCATGGGGGGAGGCTTCAATAGATACACCGAAGAAATTATATCGAAAATAAAATAAAGGCTCATGAGTGGGATTACAGTTCAAAGTGAAGGGATAACAACGATAAGATTCACTAATGACATTGCTGTCCTCAGTGAAACTGAAGACGCTTTACACAATGTGTTGAATATAAGGAACAGTGTAATGAATACAGAATATGAATTGAAGTAAATGGAGAAAGACGAAAGTAATGAGAAATAGCGGAAATGAGAACAACGAGAATTGATAATCACGAAGTAGACGAATTCTGCTACCTAGGCAGCAAAGTAAATCATGACGTACATGGGAAGGACATAAAATGCAGATTAGCACTGACAAAAAGGACATTTATGGCGAAGGGAAGAATATTAGTATCAAAAATAGGCCTTAATGCTAGGAAGAGAATATACATTTGGAGCACAGCATTGTAGGTAGAGGAACGTAGACTATGGAAAAAGCGGAACAGTGGAGAATTGAAGCATTTGACATGTGGTGCTGCAGAAAATATAGGAACTTAAGTGCACTGATAAGGTAAGGAATGAGGAGGTTCTCCAGAGAATCTGCGAGGAAAGTAATAAATAGAAAACACTGACAAAAAAGAGGGACAGGATGGTAGGACTTTTGTTAAGAAATCAGAGAATAACTTCCATTGTACTAGGGGGAGCTACGGAGTGTAAAAACTGTAGAGGAAGACATCCAGCAACTAAGTGAGCACATAGATTGCAAGTGCTACTCTGAGATGAAAGATTAGCACAGGAGACGATTCGTGGCTGGCCGTATCAAACCAATCGGAAAGTTGATGACACACACACGAAAATAGCGTTCAGGGTTTCGTGCTTCTTGCATGTTCGATTTTCAGTGGCAAACACTCTGGCACTCCATGTCGCTAATCATTAGTAGTACTCCATAAGGACGTGCCTTCCTGTTCCGTGGCAGAAACAGGATGATTGTGTTATCATTCTTCTTCCTTTCTAATCTTCTTACTGAGTTACTCTTACTTTCAGTGTTTTGGATGAAACCTGTAATGTTAACTCTCCTGATGATACTGTAACAAACAGTTCCACAAGTCGACGACAACTTTTACAGTTGGAGACAATTAGATGCATCAAACGGAGACTATCAGACTGTTTACTTCGTGCTTCTAATGTCAATGATACATCGCCTGTTTTACTTTCAGGAATTATTCTGCCGTTCAGAAAATCGCAGGTAATCTTCAGTCATACTATCTAGAGATGGTTAGTTCCAAAATAACTTTTGACGACGTCTTATATTTCGAATCCTGAGTAATTTCTAAATTTATGGTGGCGAAATGTCAATGTTATCAACAAATGTTTTCCTCCCTTTCTTGTTTTAATCCTGTCGTACGGGGCCCAGTGTTTGCGAGATTTTGAAAGTTTATTTTAATTTATCGGTCTTGTAACCTTCCTGTCATTACACCCATCATTGAACAGAAGCGTGGAGTGTGTGCCATCTCTCGGTGAATCATGTAAAAATGATAATTTTCCATTGTTGCATGTGGGGCTTTCTGAGCCAGAGGTAGTGAAATAACCCAGTATTTGCCTAAACGAGTGTGACAAACCGCCTAAAACCTACACTCAGTGCGACTGCTTTATCAGACACCGTTCGTTAAGCTCAGCACGGATTCGACCTGGATATGCCTCATTTCCCTGTCTTTGTTAGCGCTTTGCGCGTTACCCTGTATAAGACTGTCGCTTTCAGGAAAACTTTACTAGCCAAAATTAATAATGAATTACAAGCCATCCGATCACATACAAGGCATCTTGCTTATCTTTATCATACAAATTATAATTTTGTTCGAAAGCAAAATAAAAATTGTGTCAAGCAAATGTTGTTCTCCTACCAGAGGACATAACCATCGTGATTGTCTTTCTTCAAACATCATTAGTTACGAAGATTTGGACGGCAGTACGCCATTTTTTAATTAACACCCTATTTTTTTTTTTTATTTGGAGATCCACTTCATCTTCTCCATAGCTGTATCACAGCGCCAGCCGGGGTGGCCGAGCGGTTCTAGGTGCTACAGTTTGGAACCGCGCGATCGCTACGGTCCCAGGTTCGAATCCTGCCCCGGGCATCGATGTGTGTGATGTCCTTAGGTTAGTTAGCTGTAAGTAGTTCTAAGTTTTAGGGGACTGATGACCTTAGAGGTTAAGTCCCATAGTGCTCAGAGCCATTTGAACCATTTTGTATCACAGCGTGTCACACGGTACTGTTCCCGTTATTAAAAACAAAAAGCAAAGCAGTGAGTCTTCCTTACTACCATACAATGCAGACACCTAGGGTAACCTAACTCGACCAGTCGCTGGAGTTTACAGTAGATAAACTGGTCAGCCAGATCATTATGACCACCGCCCTACGATCGATATAAATTCGTCCAAACGATGGCGTCACCTGGAGAGGAATTACTGCTGCCCAGAAACACGGACAGTGAATGTACTATCAGTGAGCGTGATGTGCGTGTGTAGAATGGGAAAGGCGCGCTATCTGCCTGAGTTTGACGGAGGGCAGACTGTGATGGCCCAGATGCCCGGCATGAGCATCTCTGAAACTTCACTCTGTGACGAAATGAAGGTGAAACCACGTCCAGACGTCGTAGGGTTGGGCGGCTACCCACCATCATTGATGTCGGATGTCGTAGGCTGTGCAGACTGATAAAACAGGAGAGGCGGCGAACTCTGGCGGAACTAACATCAGACTTTAATGCAGGGAAGGGCAGAAGTGTAACTGAACACACAGTGCACCGAAAACTCCTACCGACAGGCCTCCGCACCCGACGACCCATACATGTAGCAATGTTAACACCAGGACATCGGCAACTACGAATGAAATGGGAACGTGAACGTCGGCACTGGGCGTTGGTGCACTGGCAGAGCTGTTCATGGTCTGATGAATCGTGATACTTTCTTCACCATGCCGATGGCACGGCGCAAGTCCATCGTCTTACAGAAGAACAGCTCCTTGATGCCTGTACTGCGGGACGGAAACAAGCTGGCTGCAGCTCCATCATGCTCTGGGGAACATGGGAATCCATGGGTCCAGCGTAGCTCGTGCAAGCCACCATGACGGCCTGGGAGTCTCGCACAATGATTGCAGACTATGTACATCCCTTGAGGATGATCACATTTCCCGGTGGTAGTGATATTTTTCTAGGTAATGCGCCATGTCACAAGGCCAGGAGTGTGATGGAGTGCTTCGAGGAACACAGTGGCGAATTCTAATTGACGTGCTGGCCCTCCAGCTTGCCAGATCTGATCTCGATCGAACACATCTTGGATGCGATTGACCGTCAAAGAGCTCATCGTCCCACTTCGCGGAATTTACGGGAATTAGGTGACTTGTATGGGCAGATGTGGTATCAGTTCCCTCCAGCGACCTACCAACGTCTAATTGCTTCCACGCCACGACGCATCGCCGGTCTTATCCGTGCCATAGGTGGACATACCGGCTGTTAGGCAGGTGGTCATAATGTTCTGGCTGAGCAGTGAAGATGGAATCACAAGGAAAACGTGCATCGCCGAGTCAGTCAGCTGAAGGTTTGTAAGTACAATGTACACCTATAAAAATAAGGTAGAACTGCTAATCGTAAATATCGAAAATGAAGAATATAAGTTACCATGACAGTTACTGCAAGGTTCAAAAGTACTAAGGTACAACACTACAAGTGCCTGTATTATAATAAAAAAACATTGTTGCAATTAGTCTTCTGTTTTTCTGTCAGCTCAAGCAACCGGACGATTTACGTTACCCTAGATACTGACACAGTGTGCTAGTGCAGGCGAGTCCAGGTTACTTCTGAGTTGTATGTTAAGGACACCGTTTTTGTATCATTGGTAAAGTGCAGTATATATTGAAGCATGTCTTTTAGAGACAAAGGGGACTACCGAACGAAAAATATAGGATGCTATTTAAGAAAGACGTACTGTTGTTCATGGCTTCATAATGAAAACAGTTACAAGGAAGTCCAGTTTGTGTTCCACCGACGTGAGGAGCACCACAGAGACCATGAAATGTGGGTATGATTTAGACGAAAGTTACTCATTCTCTGAAGCAATTCACAACCGAAAAGCTATTTCTAGACTTGGAACTTTACATTGTCAGCAATCAGTCAGTAACGCAGAAAGCCTTGTATATCAGAATTACATAGTATTCTATTAGATTAGTGTTCCAAAACACATACTTCTGTGTTCGGTAGTTTGTGTTCATCGTGATCGGTTAACATCTTATTTACACTCCTGGAAATGGAAAAAAGAACACATTGACACCGGTGTGTCAGACCCACCATACTTGCTCCGGACACTGCGAGAGGGCTGTACAAACAATGATCACACGCACGGCACAGCGGACACACCAGGAACCGCGGTGTTGGCCGTCGAATGGCGCTAGCTGCGCAGCATTTGTGCACCGCCGCTGTCAGTGTCAGCCAGTTTGCCGTGGCATACGGAGCTCCATCGCAGTCTTTAACACTGGTAGCATGCCGCGACAGCGTGGACGTGAACCGTATGTGCAGTTGACGGACTTTGAGCGAGGGCGTATAGTGGGCACACGGGAGGCCGGGTGGACGTACCGCCGAATTGCTCAACACGTGGGGCGTGAGGTCTCCACAGTACATCGATGTTCTTGCCAGTGGTCGGCGGAAGGTGCACGTGCCCGTCGACCTGGGACCGGACCGCACCGACGCACGGATGCACGCCAAGACCGTAGGATCCTACGCAGTGCCGTAGGGGACCGCACCGCCACTTCCCAGCAAATTAGGGACACTGTTGCTCCTGGGGTATCGGCGAGGACCATTCGCAACCGTCTCCATGAAGCTGGGCTACGGTCCCGCACACCGTTAGGCCGTCTTCCGCTCACGCCCCAACATCGTGCAGCCCGCCTCCAGTGGTGTCGCGACAGGCGTGAATGGAGGGACGAATGGAGACGTGTCGTCTTCAGCGATGAGAGTCGCTTCTGCCTTGGTGCCAATGATGGTCGTATGCGTGTTTGGCGCCGTGCAGGTGAGCGCCACAATCAGGACTGCATACGACCGAGGCACACAGGGCCAACACCCGGCATCATGGTGTGGGGAGCGATCTCCTACACTGGCCGTACACCACTGGTGATCGTCGAGGGGACACTGAATAGTGCACGGTACATCCAAACCGTCATCGAACCCATCGTTCCACCATTCCTAGACCGGCTAGGGAAGTTGCTGTTCCAACAGGACAATGCACGTCCGCATGTATCCCGTGCCACCCAACGTGCTCTAGAAGGTGTAAGTCAACTACCCTGGCCAGCAAGATCTCCGGATCTGTCCCCCATTGAGCATGTTTGGGACTGGATGAAGCGTCGTCTCACGCGGCCTGCACGTCCAGCACGAACGCTGGTCCAACTGAGGCGCCAGGTGGAAATGGCATGGCAAGCCCATCCACAGGACTACATCCAGCTCTCTACGATCGTCTCCATGGGAGAATAGCAGCCTGCATTGCTGCGAAAGGTGGATATACACTGTACTAGTGCCGACATTCTGCATGCTCTGTTGCCTGTGTCTATGTGCCTGTGGTACTGTCAGTGTGATCATGTGATGTATCTGACCCCAGGAATGTGTCAATAAAGTTTCCCCTTCCTGGGACAATGAATTCACGATGTTCTTATTTCAATTTCCAGGAGTGTAATTTACTGTCTTTGGCGGAGGTTGTAATATGTATTTCCATTTCAGTTATATACACACACACACAAATAATTACCGTTGATCAGTTATTTATCAAACCACTCATCATGATTCAATGTAATTTGCATTACTGCAAGGAGAGATTAGTTTTGCAACTGAGAAGCTCATGGAAGCTTTCAGCGGATTAATTCGATACTGAGCTATCTTCACTTCTCTCTCTCTCTGACCTTAAGACTGGGAGTATAATAGTGTATTTTTACCAGCCCAGAATCACCTAGACAACGAAGCGCCGAAACTGGTTGCAACAAAATAAATAAAATCACAACGTCGGCTGTAGGCATTTTATTTTCTCACAGTAGTAAACTGCCGTCGTCCCAAAGACATCCTGTCAAAAGGAGGAACATACAAAAAATCTGAAGCGCCGAAACTGGTTGCAACAATATAAATAAAATCGTAAGGACGGCTGTAGGCATTTTATTTCCTCATAATATAGACAGATGTCAGCTGCACGCTCAGCCTGATGTAACCGGCTGTGTCTCAGACACACTGATCGGGCTGATTTGAAAAAGAATTTGGTAACTGTGTTGTTTCGTCTGACAGAAACACGACTAGATGCAGAAACGTTACAGTACTGTGTGAGTCTTCCCATACAAGAAACCTTCATTTATAACATTCTGGCAACCTGTTAATCAATCCCAAAACCTGTTAATTTAGACAGTTCTTCATTAAGTTTGATGTGATACGAAGCTAGACTCAGACAATCGTGTCAGCTTGAGTTTGTTCCAGAATATCCAGGATGACAGCCAGGTCTGTTAACAGTAAGACAATGGAGGTGGTTGGTGATTAACACCTACTACAAGTTGATGGAAGTAATACATTCACTGATCTTCGTTCATTGGTGTAACAGCATTTTACCGCCAAGGCAAGTATTCAGTAAAATGCTATTGTACCAAAGAGCGAAGTTGATGGGAAACCACATAAAAGAAAACGGAGTATACATATTCAAACTCGCTTGTAACAAAAATGTTGTAATAGAGAAAGATTTAATGAGAAAGGGAGAAAGTGTTTCCACGTCACTTGTGAATTCGCACAAATCTTCATCCTTCTACTTATGCTCTGATACATAGCTCACAATATGAATCGTTTATTCGACAGTGTTGTCAGGCCTTCTGATGGTGAGCGTGTTGGCAGCAGTGGCCACGACGAGCACGCCAAAATGTCCCGAGAACAACGGCTCCGTACCCGTCTTCTATTCAGACGGTCGCACACAGCTGGGAGGGCAGAAAAAATGTTCAAATGTGTGTGAAGTCTTAGGGGACTTGACTGCTAAGGTCATTAGTCCCTAAGCTTACGCACTACTTAACGTAAATTACCTTAAGGACAAACACACACATCCATGCCCGATGGAGGAATAGAACCTCCGCCGGGACCAGCCGCATAGTCCATGACTGCAGCGCGCAGACCGCTCAGCTAATCCCGCGCGGCGGAGTGCAGCAACGGCAGGGCTGTTCACCAGGTGTGTCCCACTGAATTTAGTCTGGAAATCCAACATCTGCGACTAACCAGACTCCAGGAAGCAGAAGATCCGAGCTTGCCCCAATAACGACGGTACAAATTCACCTTTGCTGTAGAGGTTGAGATTGTGTATCAGAATCGAATTGTGACTTATTATTTCTTTCATATCTTTTGCTAATCTTTTATATTCCTGTTACTAAATTTTATGGGAAACAAATTCAAATAAATAAACTATTGCGACGGTTAAAATTGTTGCTGATTATTTCACACTCTCCTACCTCAGAACATCCTGGTATGATCTATTAATTATATGTTTTGTACAATAAACCTTCCGTTGAATTACTTCGTCACTGCTGCTTTGCACTATCCTGGGCGTTCATATGACACTATACCCAGGCGTATAGCACAAGATGTCACAAAAGTATCGAATTCGTTGACCTACGAATTAAGCAATTTATACTATAGTCAAATCGCAAGTAGAATAGTTTAGTATTTTATTCATCGATAGATCACTAACAAAATAAAATCTGACGTGCCATCTTAACTGCAAAAGGCAACCATTATTTAAAAAATTAAACTAATTCAAACATACAGTAATATTAACCTTATCTTTACACTATTAATTTCTGTCGCATCTATGTACACTGCCGAGATTGCACTAAAATGCACTGCGCATCACACGCACACACACACGCACACACATACACACACGCATACACACTACTTTGGGTTGGCATCAAGACTGTCATGATATTTATGCCATTCTATCTAGGTCTTCATGTTGTCCCTTTGGCTCGTGTGGAATCACTGAATCGTGACAGTTTACGACAGAATGACACATGTTCATTATTAAATTACATAAGTTTTTATCATTCCCTACTCTGTGTTATCGAAACGATCCTTGATTTTATAGTATAACTTATTTAAGTGGTAGAGAGTTTAAGTTAGAAATCCCCACAGAATTTTCACATCTTCTGTGATACTAAGCTTTTATCTGTTTATTTATTCAGGGCATCTTAGATTTTGTCTATCCAAGAAACAAAAACCAGGAAGGCAGATCAAGAAGGTAAACTTCTTTCCGAGACAGCTCTGTACAAAATGAAATGCACCAAATTACTTGAGTTTTATGCATGCTTCACATCTAAAAGACAAATCTTATTTCTTACGTGTTGAGTGAACCTATAATATGAACTTAGCAAAAGGTAATATACTTGAAAACTATAAACGACTCATGATACGCAGTAACCTCCTTAAGGATATTCATAGCGCTGTAATTTGGTCTTATGTTGTCAATCTAGTAAAGTTCTATAACTGCAAATAATTAATGAGAGAATTATTGCTAATTTTGGGTCGAGAAAAACGACTATGAGAATGAAAAATATTCCTTAGCTGTAATTTCTGTGATGCACACTAGGTGGAAGTATTTCTTATTAACGGGTTAAGAGGAAAAGATACATTTTAATTACATATGCTAACAACATTGGAAGTGTATTTTAATTTTTTTAAATGGTAGCTACATTTTAAAAGTTCTAGATTGCTGGAAGAATACCTTGATGGTTGGATCTGACGACAATCATGTGGTGGCTGCATGAGATCGTCGTCTTTTAGCTTGTTTCTTGTAAGTGGAGTTCCGTAGCATCCCTACAGAAAGACCAACAGTGCTCCTCAAGGATTGCTTCAGTCCAGCGGCCGTGACAACTATCTTCCGTAAGAGAAATGTCGATGGAATTTCTTTCCATGCTCATCACTGACACTCCACAATTAGGAGGGAAAAAGTCTGGGTGGGAGTGGAGAAAATGGATTTTAAGGGACATATTGCATCCAAGGCTATTGTATATTTTCAGGAGTGCTGTTGCCAACTGAGTGTATTTATCATCTCCTTTGCTACCTAAAAACCCAAGAAAAACTCCCTTGAAGGCTTCCCAAGCTTACTTTTCTTTCCCCTCCAAAACTTGGTCAAATGCAGAATCCTTTACAAGTTCTCTAATTTGTGGTCACATGAAAATACCTTCCTTAACTTTTGCATCACTTAATTTCGGAAATTTCTCTCTTATGTATTTAAGTGATGGTCTTTCTTGGTTCATACCTTTGACAAAAATTTTCATCAAACCCAGCCTGATATGCAGAACAGAAAGGAGAACATCTTTTGGGTCCATGAGAGGCTCGGAAATAATATTTTTCTAGTTAGGATTAAGATTTTTTGAAAGCCAGTCTGCTTTAATATAATATGATTTCCTATCCCTACTGTCCCACATACACCAGGAGCAGCAATGTTTTGTGTACCCTGGTTGCGTTCCTAAGATTACGACAATGAGTTTTATATCAGCACAGATTTTCCATTTGTGTTCATGATATTTGACTGAATCCTTGAAGGCTGTCATATCTTCGTATATCTCCTTCGTGTGAACAGCATGACCAACAGTAATGGAAGGAAGAAGAGAGTCACCATTGTGAAGTAACACAGCCTTCAGTCTAAGCTTGGAAGAGTCTATGAATAGCCTCTATTTAATTGGATCCTGGTTCAGATTCAAAGACTTCATCAAGCTATTAATGTCGCAGCAAACAGCAAGACTGTTTTTCCTCTCCAAAAAGGGAAGCAGTTCCATGTCACGTTATCTGTACTGTGAGACTGTGACATCACTTTCGAGAAGATTCCATTGCTGTAGTCGAGACCCAAGAATTTCTGCCTTCTCCTTTGACAGCTCAAAGTCTGTAATGAGATTACTGAATTCTGCTTGACTCATTCTCTGCAGTTGGCACCTTTTCCCTCAAAATCAGGGTCACGGGATGTTGAAAGTTTGTTTGGTTTCTTTCCTTCTTCTTCTTCCTCTTCTTCTTCTTCTTCTTCTTCTTCTTCTTCTACTTCACACTGTCTTCATTTTCTACTTCAAACACGCAATTTTCGGGTGCAGCAGGAACTAATAAACTATCTGCATGCGGATTGGGTCGATTAGCAGATCGAGATTCGGGGACTGAACTGTCCTGCTTTCCTTTATAGACCATCCTGAATATATAGGTGTAGTTAAGCAGAAATATTAGCCATCTGCATGGATTGTAGACTCCCTCCAAACCATAGGCACAGCAAAACCGACAGATCATTTCTTATTTCTCAGCCATTCTCGCAGTGTAACTGAACACGCTTTGCAACATATACACCGAAGCGCCAAAGAAACTGGTATCGGCATGGGTATTCAAATATATAGATATGTAAGAACGCAGAATACCGCGCTGCGGTCGCCAAGGCCTAGATAAGACAGTAAATGTCTGGTGTAGTTATTAGATCGGCGGTTACTGCTGTTACAATGGCAGGTTATTAAGATTTCAAATTGTATCGAGCAGATGAACGCGTACGGGTACGGAGACAACCTCATGAATCCATGGATCCTGCATGTCAGCAGGGGATTGTTCAAGCTGGTGCAGGCTCCGTAATGGTGTGAGGATTGTGCAATTTGAATGATATGGGACCCCTGATACGTCAAGATACGACTCTGATAGGGGACACGTTCCTGTCTGATTACCTGCATTCATTCATGTCCCTTGTGCATTTCGACGGACTTGGACAATTCCAGCAGGACAATGCGACACACCACACATCCAGAATTGCTACAGAGTGGCTCCAGCAACACTCTTCTAGCCTAAACACTTCCACTGGCCACCAAACTCCCCAGATACGAACATTATTGAGGATTTCTGGGATGACTCGCAACGAGCTGTTCAGAAACGATCTCCACCACCTCGTACTCTTACGGATTTAGGGTCAGCCCTGCAGGGTTCATGATCCCATTTCCCTCCGGACTACTTCAAATAGCAGTCGAATCCATGACACGTCGTATTGCGGCACTTCTGAAAGTACGAACTTGACTTTCATGCACGTAAATGTGGTCACATAGTTTTGCGTTTACCTACGCATCACCGTCAGTATGATCCCATGGAATTAACTGGGGCGAAGGATAAAGGCTACGTGGGAAAAAATAACATTCAACAAAACAGACACTGAATTGCTCGTTGCCTGACGAAATAGACAACATCCCTAGTTCCAGCCTGGGCACAGTCTGTGCGGCATGCTGAGAAGTTTCAAGAAGAAGACTTTGATAGGGATATTAAGATGGATATAAGCCTTGAACCTGCCATTGTCAACTTACGATCAGTTGGTCCGGACACAGATTTAGGTAGCAGTGACGATGACACTACAATGTAGACTTTGGACCAAAGTAAAGTAATAATATTTCGTCCTTTTAACGACTCATAGTTTAAAAAAACGCGTGTGTCAAAATTTCAGTTTCGTATATAGCGTATGAAAACTTCTTACACTTTACTGGTTAGGAATTTGTATCTTATGAAGTTTTCAGCCTATAATGTTCAACGTACTGCCCAAGGAGAAGTTTTTCCCAGCGCGTTGTATGCTCCAATAACTCACGAGAATGCTGCCGAATAAATTCGTCAAGAGCTCCAGTACTTCCACAGATAACCGCTGTCAGTTTCAAGGGACGAATTTGAAAAATGACAGGGTCGACTACCTGTGGAGATATCGATGGTTTCCAATGTTACTGGCCAACACTCCATTGAGTTATTCGCAGATTGCTTGTTCAATGTAGATGCAGACCCTCACTTTAATGTCCAACGAGTTAGTTTACTCTCATTACGTTCCTTGACAGCGAAAAATTTGACATAATTTTTACGATAGTTTTTTGCGTTAGTCTTTTCCATCAGAATTCTTTTATACACAGTGATTACACTTAACTACAGTCAAACACATCCACACACACACCTCACACAAATTTTTAAAACTTCTGTGGAGTAGAAGCAGTTGTCAAGCAAATATAATGATTTTGGTTTGTGTCGAAAGGTATTTTTGTTGTGTGTCACATTCTCATTTATAATACAGTCCAAATGGGAATAAATGACAATTGTTGCAAGCGATTTCAATATCCTTGTCTTTAGACAGTTGTCATTTTGAAAAAAATGGTACATAACGTCTTAACAAAGCTGTGCCAGCTATTTACGTGAACTAAAGATGTGGAGCAATGGACGCAACGTCATCAAGATGTGCAGTACGATTTCTCTCATGACGATTGATCGGAATCAGTTTTAACCCTCAGCAAGGAAGTTGTGGGACTCCTGTGTTCGGACGCAGTGAGACTGACGGGAACAGGTTTTGAAATCAGCTATTGTCTAATAATTTTAACTTTAGCAATCTAAATGTAATCATTGGCTTCTTTTTATTAAACACAAAAGAAACGAAATGTGAATGACCGAAATATTGAGCCGACCACCGAATAGTTGCAGCTTTCAGTACATTAATTTTATCAAACAGTAAATTTAAGCACAAAGTTCCCATTTTAAGTCCCTGTTTTGAGGCTGGTGCCTTTCACTTTCACTCAGAATTACCAGAAGAAGAACAGAGGGGCAAATCTGGCAAACCATGTTTACACGGGATAAGCAGATAGCGTTATGGCAGTTTTTACATTCATAGTTTTACATCCTTCCGTAGTGAAGGTGATGAATCTTCGTATTTTGGGATCTGGGACATGTGATGATTTCTCTCTGTCTTCTGTAAGGATAAATATATCGCCAGCCGGTGTGGCCGTGCGGTTAAAGGTGCTTCAGTCTGGAACCGCGTGACCGCTACAGTCGCAGGTTCGAATCCTGTCTCGGGCATGGATGTGTGTGATGTCCTTAGGTTAGTTAGGTTTAAGTGGTTCTAAGTTCTAGGGGACTGATGACCACAGATGTTAAGTCCCATAGTGCTCAGAGCCATTTGAACCATTTGATAAATATTTCGACAATGGAGGCTGTGGACAGAATACTGTTATAGTTGATGAATCTGCCCACTGACTTCAGAGCCCTGCGTAGGCTTGGTAAAAAAAGTCTTTGAAAGAAGAGATGAAAGATTCGATATAGACGAAATATATATACAGTCTGTGTTAGCTAATGGACGCATTGCGCTAGACTGAAAAAAAACTGGCCTGAGTGCAATGTGCACAAATATTTCCCATAATGCTTTCCGAAATAAACGTAGGACTAATCAGGTTACCTTCCATTCGGAAGGTGGATGCACTCAGCGACTATATGTGACTTATAAATTATAGAGTGCAGGAATCAGTCGTCCTTTTTAGATTTTATTATGCAAATCCAGATACCGGCTAGTAGTTAGCCATTCTCAATGCGCTATTTTTTATTCTCAATGCATGTAAGTCCCTTTTGTTCGAGAGTCAGTCACAGTTCATTGAATTCAGCAGCACTGTGCTGTTGACGACATGACTCGTGCATATGCTGTTATTTATTTACATTTGACGACGCTGGTGTTGATATTGCATTTAACATTTGTCGGTGCCACTATGGCTGCAGTACATTAGGACATTGTTTTTATAAAACAGATCTCAAGATGGTCATTATAGACCGAAACCGGTAATCTGTTGCCAAAACATTTTGTGGCCTTAGACGTAAAGTAAAGGAAATTCATTACCGAGATGCTCAACAAACTCCAGTGGCAGCCGATCAAGAGAGACGTTGTGCATTACGGAGAGGTTTACCAGAAATTGCTAAAGGGAAAATTTCCAGGAAGAGTCGGACAACATGTTACCTCTTCCTACATACATCTCGTGTAATGGTCACAAAGAGGAAACTCGAGAAATAGAGCCAATAGGAGGCCTACGAACGATCATTCTTCCCACGCGCAATTCGCGAGCGGAACAGGGTAGGGCGGATCAGTTAGTGACACCAGAAGTACTCTTCACCACACACCATTAAGGGGAGACGGAAGTGGTCAAATCTAAAAAATTACGATTATTTTTTGCTACCGAAAATTAATTAGAACATTTCTCTTTAATGTAAACATTGAATTATTGTTCTACTCGCCCTAGAAGTGGAGTTATTACCATTTTCCCCCACGCCTGCAGAGGAAATGGGCGGCCGCTGAATGCATCTAACACCCTCTCGTGACTTCCTGGCGAACTGCTTGGGATTTTCTCGGCCTGTTACGCATACAGCGCTTTATGTTACGCATACAGCGAGTGTGCAAGGGTTGGCTACACTGTTTTCTGTGACAAATGAAGCGCTAAGAGCGCGGAACATCTTCTCTCTGCTGTTTACCGTTTCGGCTTCGAAGGCTCAAACAAACTTTGGGTTCAAGTAAGCTCAGTGATGGAGAGACAATAGGAGGGAGAGGCAGGCTTACTGATGAGGTGATTGAACGTCTACAGAGATACTATGGGTATGCTATAAGGGAAAATAGTAGTAATGTTAGTGACATGCGAAAATCAGTGTGAGCATTGTTCCTTCATACTGCCTCTTCCAATGAATACCCTCAACACAGTCTGTGCCCAAAAGATTCCTGGTGCAAATATAATGCAAAAAAGGACTATGATCACTAACATGGTTTGCCAGCAGCTGTGATAAATGCAATAAAACCAATTTTTCATGACTTAGCACAGCCAGAATTGTTACACAAATGTCTACATGGAAAGACGCAGAATCCTAATGAGAGCGTAAACAATTTGATTTGGAAAGTGATTCCTAAAAGGGTGTATGTAAGCATAAAAACACTGCACTTTGGCATTTATGATGCAATAGCAACCTACAACCAAGGGAACAGTGTGAAGTGTGAAGTTCTGAAGGCATTAGGATTTACAGCTGGGGTGAACACCGTACGAGCTCTAGGAAATATTGACAGAGAAAGGATAAGAGGAGCAGAAAGAAGAGAAAGGCATATGAAGTATGATGGAACAACAGGCCAGAAAAGAAGACAGAAGAGGAAGCTTTTGGAGGATGAAGAAGAAGACCCCGATAATCCATCCTATAGTGCAGAAATGTATTGAGAAACTTTGATAGCAATATCCTGTAAATTAGAACTTTTCGAATATAAGGAACATTTTCTCAAAATCCACTCAAGCTAGAAAGATGAAATTTTTATACAGCACTCCTAGTGGTAAAACTTACATTGTAACACAGCCATTTGGCAATATGTTCAGTAGTTTCATTTCAGTTTAATTATAAAGCAATTATTTGTAAAAAAATTTGGGTCATTAATAAAAAAAATAATTGGAAGGAAACTAGAAAAGATACTCCAAGATGCCTCTGTCATAACTGCAATACTAAACCACTCTATATGTAAAAAACAGTTCAAATTTTTCTATTTGGTTAGTTTATTCATAAATGTTCCTCAAACTTAGTGATTTTAACATGGGCAGCATAGGCACCTCCGGCTCCCCTTAAGTATCTCACGTATTATTATACAGACTTGGAAATGTAGCAATTCCTTACAAGGCCAGTGAAGATATTTCTGTTTCTAGAGAGCTATTTGATCAACGTAATAGCCTTGAAACGATATAAACTATTGAGTAATTATTCTGAAATAAGTGTGTTAATCGTACACGCGCTAAGCATTGATTGTGTTTATAACAGTGACTGGCCCGATTAGAAGCGATGTAATATAGATTACGGAAGGGCGTGCTTGATCATACGTAATAAGTATGAGAATCTGCGGATTAATTTACTGGATTATTAGAGGTAGAAGAATATTACGCTGTGGGCGTCGATATTAGATTCACAGGCAAGGAAATTGATGTTAGAATATCTGCACCATAAGCTCTACAACTCTGCTTCAAATACTCGGGTGGAAAATAACAATTTGAAAGATCTGCGAGCAATTTTTAAGAGAAAATTGTACCAAGCTTTACGCGCCCACGTATACTCGGGTTAATGAATGGTTGCCGTCGTTAAACAAAGTGAAACAGCGTGAGACGTTACTGATTCAATTATATCCGTTATAGTTTTCCAGGAGAGAAACAGTTGACGAGGAAATCGAAAGAATACTCGACAATAACATAATCGAGAGGCTAGAAAGTGAACCTTGATACCCAATACAAATAGCGACCAAAAAGTATGAATCCGTTACATTAGCACTGGAAGCACGTGCCTTTACTGGAGTAACACTGCCATAGTAGAATTAGCCAGAAAGAACTGAGGAACAGTTATAAAATTTGGAAAGGATCGAATGACGAAGTACTTAGATTTCGTTTGTTGTTTCTGGTAACACGAGTTACACTGAAAATGAAGAAATTATACACTATTCCCCTAAAATCCACACTGTTATCAGTTTAAAAAAAAGCACATGAAGTTAAGATTTCCTCTTCTTAACTTTTTAGCTTCTGATGGAGATACGCGGGGAATAACTTTTGAATACTTTGGTGATCGACAAAATCTTGGGGGGAACATACAAATATATTGGATTGAATTTAGGTCTAAGAGCATTATACAATGCCTAACTGTACTAGTTATTTTATTTTTGACCATCGATTTCCGTCAGTTTTGAACCATATGTAGATCATCTGTATCAAAAGACAACAAACCGTAAGTAAAGTATATACCATGCCTAAGCTAGCGCTCATAAATGATTGTTCATACATACATTGCAGAAGTAGGCCCGTCATTCACAGAGTGTCACGTAATTAGATAAAAATATAGTTACAAAGTCCATTCAACTCTGTACTCCTTAAATACAATGCTTACTCATTCTGAAATCATCTACATCAGTACAACATGTACTATACCCAATACGACCTCTTTGTTAGAATACAAACCTTAAAGTGGCAGGAACAGTCCACTGTACCAAATCTATAGGTTCTACTGTCAAAAGATGGACATAAAGATATTTCAAACAGTTATTACATAAATACCACTATAAATTAAAAAAATGAGCTTACAAACAGTTGCTCATGTATTTATATTAGCTTCGTCTTAAAATGTAGTGAAGGCATGTTACTGTCTTTTTCTTTCATAAAGCCTTATTATATTAAAATTACAAACATCAAATTCCATTACGAAAATCAAATTGCTTTACAGCCATAGTAGAAGTATATTAAAATAGTGAACATAGAGTGAAACTCATTAACATAGTAAGTGGACATAAAGTAAGAGTCAACAGTTCAGTGCATTTTTGCGAACTCACAATTTGAGGTATGTGATTCAGTACCCAAGTGGGACACTGACATTGAGAGTCTCGACTACATAACTCGCTTTGTTAATTGGTAGATTACTTTTCTGATATCTCTTCCTTAATATGATTTGGTTGTGTTAAATATAAATAGATAATGTCGTCAATAGCATAATTAAGTGACAGTGGTTATATAATCAGATCAAATCATAGTTTGGAAGGAATTGTGATTATGTTTGACAGATAAGTAGTGTCCATTGTAGTATATAAACCTCCAACAGCATTTCTTTACTAAGGTTTTGTGCTCAACATAAAATAATAACTCTGGTAGCTGACTAAGTTTGTACATTACAAGTTCCTGGTTAGGTTTGTTGTCCACATGTACAATATGCTCTTCCTAATTTGGACAGTGGTTACACTATTAAATTACCTGAAATATAATTTTAAAAAAATTGCTTTTAACAACTGGACTATGTTTACACTTTCAACATAATAGGACAATGTTTGTAAAACCACAAGCTTTTTATAATTACACTGCGGTTATACTTATAACTGTATTATACATGGGGAAAAACAGTAACTTCACTGTGACTTAAGATGAATCTAATATTAATATGTAGACAATTGATTGTACCCTTATTGCTTACTTTGTAGTGGTATTTTTGTAACTGTATGCATTTCAAGGTTGTGGTTAGACAGGTATAAAAGTTGATGATTGGCTATTTTCAATATCTCTTTGCCTATAACTTAGCACCTTTTGACAACAGCAGCAATAGCTTGATTGTTGTGGGCTGTCCCTGGCGCTTTAATGTGCATATTCTAAGATGGAGAAATGTTGGGTGTAACAGACTCAGTAGAACATTTCAGAAGGTGTAAATTGCGCATTTGTTGAATACACTGTCCAAAAGGCTACATAAATATAGTTTACATAACGATAAGACGTTTTGTGCATACTACATGTATGAAGTATGTATAAATAATCTAATATGAGGCCCTAGCTGTACCATCGTAAACACTTTATGTGTTACTTGTTCTCTTTCTATATAGATGACAAGTGAATGGTTCGAAATCAACTGATATCGATGATCAAAAATATAACAGCGTCGGAAACGATTGAAGCTACAGGGGCTACCCTCCAGTTCGAGAAACTGACGTTTGCGATGAAGCGCTTACTTTTTTATTTATGTTATTCTGTTTAGATTTTTATTTAACCTCATCAGATTAGATCCGTAGGAATATAGATCGGCCCTCTCAAGTCCTTTCACAGGAGAATTTATTACAATTCTCAACGCTTGGTGTTAAACTTTGGTACCGTGCGGTGTTTTTAACCCTTTTGACACTTTGAGAGCCGGGCAGGGCAGTTGTTACCTGATTGCGTTCGAGTCAAATCGGTAATAGTGAATCAAATTGTGTGGCTGTTTTGTCAGAATATTAATTAAAATTGTCTCTGTGTCACCAACAGCTGATGCCTGCGTTTGCTGATATGTATTATGATATAACGTTTTAAAAGTATTTATAAACAAATGCAATATATCATTTTATGAAGTGCGTGTGTTACGCCCACCTCTTGGTTTTTCTCTTCCATATTCATACATCTCGCGGTTTGTATCTGTTAACACTTGTACATTAAGATACTCCTCTAATCAGGTTATTTATATCCATCATCTAGAACTTCGTTAAAACTGTTTGCCGGACTGACACTCGAATTCGAGACCTATGTCTTTTACGACCAGGTACTCTACCGACTGAGTTATCCAAGGACGTCTCATGGTACATACTCAGAGCGCTATTTCCATTGGAACCTCATCTCCTACCTTCCAAACTTCACAAAAGTACGAAAGGTACTACGGAAACAAAGAAAGCTTCATCATAGGTTTAAGAGTAGTCGAATCATAGCTGATAAGGAAAAGCTGAACGAAGCGAAAAAGAGCGTAAAGAGAGCAATGAGAGAAGCATTCAACGAATTCGAACATAAAACATTGGCAAACAATCTAAACAAGAACCCTAAAAAGTTTTGGTCATATGTAAAATCGGTAAGCGGATCTAAATCCCCTATTCAGTCACTCGTTGACCACGATGGCACCGAAACAGAGGACGACCGAAGAAAGGCAGAAATACGGAATTCAGTGTTCCGAAACTGTTTCACTGCGGAAAATCGTAACACGGTCCCTGACTTCAGCCGTCGCACGGACGCCAAAATGGAAAATATTGAAATAAACGATATCGGAATTGAAAAACAACTGCTATCACTTAGTAGCGGAAAAGCATCCGGACCAGACGAGATACCCTTAAGATTCTACAGTGATTATGCTAAAGAACTTGCCCCCTTTCTATCAGCAATTTATCGTAGATCGCTGGAAGAACGTAAAGTACCTAGCGACTGGAAGAAAGCGCAGGTCGTTCCCATTTTCAAGAAGGGTCATAAATCAGATGCGAATAATTATAGGCCTATTTCGCTTACGTCAGTCTGTTGTAGAATAATGGAACATGTTTTGTGTTCTCGTATTATGACGTTCTTAGATAATACAAATCTCCTTCATCATAACCAACATGGATTCCGCAAACAGAGATCATGTGAAACTCAGCTCGCCCTATTTGCCCAAGAAATTCACAGTGCCGTAGACACTGGCGAGCAGATTGATGCCGTATTCCTGGACTTCAGGAAGGCATTTGATACGGTTCCGCACTTACGTTTAGTGAAAAAAATACGAGCTTACGGAATATCGGACCAGGTTTGTGATTGGATTCAGGATTTCCTAGAAGAAAGAACACAACATGTCATTCTTAACGGTTCAAAATCTGCAGATGTAGAGGTAATTTCGGGAGTACCGCAAGGAAGCGTGATAGGACCTTTATTGTTTACAATATACATAAATGACTTAGTTGACAACATCGGTAGCTCCGTGAGGCTATTTGCAGATGACACGGTTGTCTACAAGAAAGTAGCAACATCAGAAGACTCGTACGTACTCCAGGAAGACCTGCAGAGGATTAATGCATGGTGCGACAGCTGGCAGCTTTCCCTAAACGTAGATAAATGTAATATAATGCGCATACATAGGGGCAGAAATCCATTCCAGTACGATTATGCCATAGGTGGTAAATCATTGGAAGCGGTAACGACCGTAAAATACTTAGGAGTTACTATCCGGAGCGATCTGAAGTGGAATGATCACATAAAACAAATAGTGGGAAAAGCAGGCGCCAGGTTGAGATTCATAGGAAGAATTCTAAGAAAATGTGACTCATCGACGAAAGAAGTAGCTTACAAAACGCTTGTTCGTCCGATTCTTGAGTATTGCTCATCAGTATGGGACCCTTACCAGGTTGGATTGATAGACATGATCCAGCGAAAAGCAGCGCGATTCGTCATGGGGACATTTAGTCAGCGCGAGAGCGTTACGGAGATGCTGAACAAGCTCCAGTGGCGGACACTTCAAGAAAGGCGTTACGCAATACGGAGAGGTTTATTATCGAAATTACGAGAGAGCACATTCCGGGAAGAGATGGGCAACATATTACTACCGCCCACATATATCTCGCGTAATGATCACAACGAAAAGATCCGAGAAATTAGAGCAAATACGGAGACTTACAAGCAGTCGGTCTTCCCACGCACAATTCGTGAATGGAACAGGGAAGGGGGGATCAGATAGTGGTACAATAAGTACCCTCCGCCACACACCGTAAGGTGGCTCGCGGAGTATAGATGTAGATGTAGATGTAAAGCTCTCCTGCGAACATTGAAAGACTAGCATTATTGCTGTGAAGATACTTCATCTAAAACATGGGGAACGAATCAGTTTACAGAATATGTATAAATGGATAGTGTTAACATTAATGAATACCTTTCTTCTTTTTCTTTATGAGTACCAGTTTTTTTAAGCAGAAAATCGTTACTGGAATAGAATTGGAGTTGTCTAGGAGAAACGATTTTAAGCTAGATTCAGTATTTCCTGTGCTACCTGCCAGACTTTTCATGGTATTGGGCAAATGATCAAAAATTTTTGTTGCTGCATAAATTCCTTTCTGAACCACATAAAACCTTAGTAATACGTAACAAAGGCTATTTTTCCCTCTAGTATTGTAGGTATGGACCTCACGGTTCTCAAACTGTGATACCTTATTTATGACGAATTTCATTAGCGAATATACTGTATGTATTTTGATGGCGCGGTTAAAATGACTAGCTCTTTGAAGAGGTACCTACATGACATACACTGATGGACTCACCACATTATCCTCACTGCTCGTTTTTGTGCAGTTAGCACTTTCGTTTCAAGTGATGAGTGACCCCCGAAAATTATTCCATAAGGCATTATTGAGTGGAAATATGCAAAACATCTCTGGATGTTAATTCGTTTGTTTCCAAGAAGAGCAAAAGTAGCTGAACTTGTTTGAGAAGCTCAATAAAGTAATCCACACTAAGAATTGACTCTTGCCTGCTGTCGAACATTATAACTGGTCTACATACGCTGCTTTTCCTTGGGAATCTTCCTGTAAAAACGCTTTCTAAAGGAAAAGTGAATTTACCCTATAGCTTCTGAAAGATGCACCTCGCGATAAGTCTGCAGTAACCTGAGATTTCTGTGTACACAGGAAAGAATTATTTAACTTTAGTAGCGGATATTAGTCATTAACTATCAATGAATCCTCGGTTGACTTTTATTTTTCAGTCTGCTGAAAAATATGGTGTAAAGTTCTTATGCAGCATTCTTGCAGCTTAGATATAAAGGTTAGTACCTGCCAATTTTTTCAACTAATTGTTATTACGTTTCGGGAATTAACTTTACAGAGTCTTATCATTATTTTATGATGCAGTCTTAAAGCTGAGCAGTTATACCAACTCAGACAGCACAATTTTACGGGTGATTACAAATTTTTACTTATCTGGACACTAGCTTAGAGGTACCACAACAGAAAGTTCTCAAAGACACCGTCTTGTATGCCTATGACACCCTGTTTCTTGTAATTACAATCCGTCACAAGCAAATACTTCTATCCAAACTGGGTGTCGAACTGCAGCTGTCTAACATGCTGGACACTCACCCCATACATTTTATCTTTCCTCGCTATAACAAGGCGGCCACAAAGTGCCACAACTACGAAAAATAAAGTTAGTTTTGACTGTCTGCCCAAATGAGCTTATTACATCGAATGTTTCGCAGTTCTCGAGAAGAACCAAAGGAAATGCTTCAGAACAATTCCAATTATAGTGAAATTTCATTACAGAGACATTTGCACTCTCGGTTCAGAAAAGAATGCGCAAATGACGACAAACAGTTAAAAGTTAGTAGAGGTTCGTGGATCTATAAAATGATCGATGCGAGAAGCATACAAAGACTACCGCCGTCACACCTTTATAAAATATATCACAGAAGACTCGAGAAAATTCTCATCCTTTGTAAAACCGCTAAGCGATTCGAATACTTCTCTCGTCACTCGTTCACCAGCCTGGCGTGGCAATTGAAGGCAGCAAAAGGAATGGTTAAGTTTAAAATTTTGCGTTTGAGGAATCATTCACCGCAGAAGGGCCGTACAAAGATACCGTCGTTTTACCGTCGCACAGTCTCCCGTACGTCATATGTAGTAATAGGAATCCCCAGCATGAAGAAGCAACTGAAAGAATTGAAAAAAAAAGGTCACCCGTTCCAGATGAAATTCGACAATTTTACAGAGAGTACTTTAGGACACTAACCCATTACTTAGCTTGCATTTATAGCGAATCCCTAGCCCATTAGAAGATTTCAAGCAACTGGGAAAATGCACAGGTGTCTCATGTATATACGAACGAGATCATAACGGACTTGCAATATCACTGACCAGTATTTTTAACGTCGGTTTGTTGCAGAACTCTAGAATATTTTCTCCGATTATAACAAATTTCCTTGAGTTGCTTCAGCTTATGTCCACAAATTAACACGGATTTAGAAAAACTTCGCTGGTTTAGGGTTCAACTTGCCCGTTTGTCGCATAGTACCCGGAGAACTATGTCTTTGGTCAAAAGGCAAATTACAGATTCCTAGATTTCCGGAAAGCGTTTCACACGGTGGCCCACAGGAGTCTTTAATAAAGATACGAGAATGCGGAAAGGTTGCTAGTTGTGTGAGTGGCTCGAAGACTTCTTGCGTAATTGATCCCAGTATGTTGTCCTCGATGGCGAGTGTTCATCAGAGACAAGGTCAAAGGTATCTGTATTTGGAGAAATGATTATCAAAGATGTATATATCGTAAGAAATGTCAATTTGTTTCTTATATTTGACAATTTATTTTGAATGTTTATTACTTTGAGCCTGTTTGTATGCCGGACACATGAATTATTCGTATTCTTTGGCTACCAGACGTTGTAGCGTTGCTGAGCAAAGATGGGGCGAGCGATGGGGTCGGAAGCAGTTGTCGGCCAGAGAGCGGGAGAGAGTGTTGTGTTACGGCGTAGCGATGAGCTTGGATGACGGAAGTTCAGCACAGAAGTTTTTACTTCTGATATTGCACAATCCTTAATTTAGCACAGAGGATGATTTGATATGGGAGTTTACAGAGACGGTTCATTTGGAAAAGAGATAATTGCACTGAGTTTAATTTGCTGCAAACGCTAGGTGAGTAATTACTGAAGAGTAAATATTTCGTTATGTCTAATAATATCTATTTGTTGATTTACAGGATGCATTTATATTTTTGTTTAAAGTAGTGTAGCAAAGGCGACTGTAGATTAGATTCCGTAGTCCCATTTTAAAGGTACTTGCTTTCTTATTGACAGAAAGAGGTTTTGGCATACACATTGTTTCCAATTTCTAAAACTAAAAGCGTGTTAGTTCCAAAGCGTATCGTCAGCTGGGCCCAGGAAAGGGTGACAGAACCACTCTTCTTCTCTATATTCATAAATAATCAGGCAGACATGATGAACATCAATTGAGACTGTTTACTGATGACACTGTGGCACATGGGAAAGTGTTGTCATTGAGTGACTACAGGAGGATGCAAGATGACTTACGGTTATAAAAAATTTGTATTGGTGTGATGAATGACAGCTTTCTGTAAATGTAGAAAAAAATGTAAGTTAGTGGAGACGAGGAGGGAAAACAATTCTGTAGTGCCTGAATGCAACATTACTAGTCACGTGATTTAAATATCTAGACTCCATGGTATAAAGTGATATGAAGTAGAAGGTCGGCTGTAGGGATAGCGAGTGGTCGACTTCGGTTCATTGACAGAAGTTTGGGGAAGAGTGGTTCATCAACAAAGAGGACTGCTTATAGTACTCTGGTGTGACCCATTCTTAAGTACCACACTATTGTTTGTGATCCACAATAGCTCGCACTGAAGACTTCAGCGACAGGATGCTAGATTTGCTACAGAACAGCAAGCGAGTTTTACAGAGGTATTTCATGAACTCAAATGGGAATCCCTCGAGTGAAGTATGACGTTCTTTTAGTGAAACACTAATGAGAGAACAGGTATTTGAAGCAGAACGGTTTTGCTGCCGGCAATCCACATTTCGGGTAAGTAGCACGAAGGCAAGATAAATTAGGGCCCGTACGGAGCCATACAGACAGCCGCCTTTCCCTCGCTCTGTTTTCATTTGGAACAGGAATGGAAATAACCGTATGGTTGAAATTCGTCATGGTGGAGTCAATCAGTAGTTTCAGTTCGTAGTTTCATTTTTATTACCATTACTCCATCTTCATTCACGGAATGCTTATACTTTTTTCCTTGATTAAGTGATGCAAGACTTCATGTGAAAAATTGGGACACAGGTGACTGCAGAGGTCACAGTTCCTCTGTAATAATGTTATTTTTATTAAATTGAATCTGCGTTTGCATGTCAATAAATTCTCAAGGTCTTTGGGACATTTCGCAATATCTGGTGACGCGTTGAATGGAAGGTACAGCACCTTACCGACCAGCTTTCCTGAGAAGTAACAGCCTTGGCGAGGCAGAGGGCCGTTCGCCCGCCCACTGGAAGAGGTACTGCAGTCAGTCACCGGTAGGCTAAGCTTTGTGTTCAGGACGATAGTTTGGCGAGGTAGGGAGAATTCTTCATGGAAACTGGACAGGAGTGTGGCAGGTGGTCGACTCAAAATAGCTGCAGCAGTGTGGAACAACTGAATATTTGGCACTGCAGGGTATCCCTGTGTTTGTTTCCGCTCTGTCCTATTCAGTCAAAGTGCCCCCGTGACGCTTGCTTCGCACAGGACGGATGATAGTTATCAAAGAACACACTAAAGACGGACGACCCGGTAGATAACATCTGCAGTTCCTTGGAACTGTGAGAGTTGTGCAATATTCAGCCCGTGTCTTCCAGACTACTGGCGCATCTTTCTGACATGGAGGAATGGGGTTGCTGAAATGTTTCCCGTTGGACACAGATGAAGAGACTGTGATTGGTCGGTGCCTAAAGAAGTAGACGTAATGGGAGTGAAGGTGCTTTTTTCCAAGAAAACGGAATGTGGGTTTGCTCACATTGGTCTTACGGATGCACGAATTTTAAATAGGAGAGAGGCCAGAGTCTGTAACGCAGGATCCTATGAGAAGCTGGTTTTCAAACTGGCGGACTGGCAAGTGGATAGTTTTTAGCAGCTTCTGGCCATGGTAGTACGACGAGCGGGCTTTTCTCCACTTACCTTCTTAGAGACTTCTTCGGTGGACTTTTACTACAGATTCTTCAACTGACCTGCAGGCAGTGCTACTGAGACATTGCTTCTTCAGCTATGACTTTAACAGCGGTTTCTGCAGCTACTGTGGGCGCAGTCCGCCATCTGGCACTTACGCATCATAGAACGCTCACTGCGGGTCAAAAAGCGTCGAGTCAGTGTTGGACGTGTTTTGTTACAAAGTTGAGGGGATCCTGTCACGAGTCAGATTTTGCTCGATGACTCGCTCGTGACTCAGGTGTTGAGGTTCCTGCACATGCTTTTCTTCGCCCCACAATGATAGATGCAATCATCATCTACAATTCGGAGTCATGGTTTTTTATTTGTTCCAATCTGACGCGAGTTTATTTCTAGGTGCATCTTCATTCCCTCTCCCGCTGACTTTCCCGCTCACAACGGGACCGTACGGAATTACCGCCATCGGACTGATTCATATTGACAGGTTGTGTAGGGCACTATTAGACTTCACCATAGGGAGAGACAACCCTCAACTGGTTTCGAGAAAATTGAGTTTCAAAAATTCTGACAGGATGTGTAGGGCACGATTAGACTTCACCATAGGGAGAGACAACCCTCAACTGGTTTCGAGAAAATTGAGTTTCAAAAATTCTGACAGGATGTGTAGGGCACGATTAGACTTCCCCATAGGGAGAGACAACCCTCAACTGGTTTCGAGAAAATTGAGTTTCAAAAATTTACGCATCTTCATACACTTTGTATTGTCGCTAGTATTCACGTGCTCTGTAGTTGGGGGAGTAAGCGCTAAGTTTTCCAAGGGTGAGGAATATGAATGGAATTCCCTAATGGTGTTTTTCTCCTTCTCGCGTAATTCTCACAACAGCTTTATTAAGACTGTGCAAATTGTCAGCATCAAATGAACGACATATTATTTTATTCTGAGGAAAAGACAGAAGAAATTTTTTCATAAGGATGTTGGAAATTGAAAGAAAATGATGAATGAAGATTTTCAGTCAATTCAGTACAGTCATTCTGCTAATATTATTGTATCTACATATTTGACAAGTGCAATGTGTAATCTATGGAGCACTGCATGAATCACAATAATCCTAATCGTAGAAACACGGAAAACAACGATTATTGCGACATAGTGGATATGTAATGAACGCCCAATTTTTGCGTGTGGTTTGGTCTATTACGAATCACATGATTTCGCGGCATACACCGCATATCGAAGCATCTTACCAATAATCGCGCAGACAATTGGTGGTGTAGGGTTGATTGAATTTTTTACAGTCTTCTCTAGAAGCTGTGTCTTTATTCTGTTCTCTGATGTGTGAGCAATTTTTTATTCGTTTTATAAGGTTCTTGACCTGCCCTTGAAAATAAACGTTGGACTGGTTGTAGCAGCAGCGTAAATTTGGAGGAATTTACTTTTATACTCCATATTAACACTCCATCTGGCAAAGTTTATAAGGGACTGGAAAACAAACCCACTCAGGATTCGATCCAGAGACCTCGCGCTTACCCTGTCGGGTGCAGTCGGCCACACAAAATATACAGGGTGAATCAGCTAAAACTTGCACCGCAAATATTGCGTAAATGTAAAGTGCTATTGATGTGCTGTTTTCACAGAATGGATTGGCAGGCAGGGGATCGTATTGTTAGATTGTTATAATACCCAGAAAGTGTCTTTTTTGCGCAAAAATACACTTTGTTAAATGGAACAAAGCCTATTGACACAAAAAACTAAAAGGATGGTAAATTAGAGTGTCAGTGATGTTTGTTGCAGGATTCTAGTGCGAGTCGTTCACGATATACGGTATTTTGAAAAAGTTCCCACGCCCACACTTGTACAATACTTGTGATAGCAATCATTAAAGAACAACACAAGTGCATACAGTAGTTTTGTGTATTCTGACCAGTACCATCAACAGCGGCAATACCAGTTTCCAGTAGGGTATGGAACGACTGCTTTACACGTGTTAACATTTCAGAGGGTTACAATAATACGTGTTCCATATCATCGCGTGTAGTTGTTATGTCCTTGTTGACAGCGTCTTTCAGCTTTCCCCCAGAGAAAGAAGTCTGCAGACGTCAAATATGAGGAATGGGCTCACTAAGGTAGAGGTCATCTGAGTCCAATCCAACTATTTTGAAACAGTTCGTAAAGTGATACTTGTGCTTCGTGCAGTAAGGGTTGGAAAGCCATAATATTGCTACCACAGATTCTTCTATAGTCTAGAAAGGAAAGTTTTGTAGCATCCGCAGGAGGTGGTCTGCTAGGAGGCTGCGAGGCTTGAGTGTGTTCAGTGTTGCATCTGTGAAAAAGGGACCTACGAGCTGAGGGTTCACAATCCCACACCACGCGTTTACACTCCTTGAACGCTGAAGTTCTATGTGACGGAGCCAACGTGGATTGTCAACAGTGCATGTTTCAGCCGTTTACGTGGACACGATTGGTAAATGAGACTTCTGAGCCGTGTCGGCTCGGACTATGTTTTACGTTCTTGCCTACTGGCGCTATTTGTCTCTAGTCGCCGGGTGGCGCTTCGGTCGCCTGTTAGTTGAGTCTTTGGTTGTAGTTCCTTGGAGCGGCTTCACATGGGCAGGCAGTCGGTCGTAGTCAGGGAGAGTGATAAGAGGCGCATGTGACGTTCAGTGAGCTGTTGACGGAACTTACGGGTGCATAATAGTCTAAGCGGCCTGTGGTCGGTAGAGCCCTGTTGTTCAATACTTGGACTTACCCTGTATTAAGGAGGCATAGTAGTTGACGTGGATGTTGGAGTGCTGTTCACTTTCTGGTGCCCTCTGGTCTGCCCTTTGGAGATAAAGTTCTCGTTACTTGATTGGCACATGGTTAGGTGGTTGGTTGATTGGGTAGGGGAACAAACAGCACGATCATCGATCCCATCGGATTACGGAAGGGTGGGGAAGAAAGTCAGCAGTGCCCTTTCAAAGGAAGGATGAAATTTAGGGAAATCACGGAAATCGTAAATCACAATGCCCGGACGCGGGTTTGAACCGTCGCCCTCTCGAAAGCGAATCCAGTGGGCTAACCGCTGCGCTACCTCTCTCGGTGATTGACACTTCTGCTCCCATGTTGAAGCTGCTCTCGCTACGCTGGATTGCATGTGGGTCTCCATCACTCTGTCTCAAGTGTTAAATGCATCTTTTCTGGTGCTTCTGCTTGAAATTATCTGAGTTCCATATTTGATGTGTTTTAAACTTTCATTTAATTGCAACCTGCTCAATGTTTCCTTATCTTATCACTCGGGACTGAAATTAATTGTGTCATGTTGTAAGCAGCTACGTGTGTTAGTGGGACCACTGAGATCGAAACTGAGATTTGTATTGTCAGTTGCTGCGTCCCTGACTCATGTGACGGCGTGGTAAGCAAACGCTAGCGGCCCAGTGAATCTTCGCTCATTTGCGTAATTAAGTTCCATAACGATGGTGAGATTTTTCCCCTTTCAAAAAAAATAATTTTTATTAGTCTAAATAAAAGTACTATTGTAGTTGTTCGAGTGTTAGAATTCGGTATTTGCCTGATACATTTTAAGATACTTTAGTTCATTTGTGTGACATTTCTCAGTTATTACTTTCCTTGTAGTTATGTTTTATTATAAGATTAACCGGTTAATCGTTTTAGTAATTCAAATTGTGATCCTCTTGCTTAATATGTAAGGTTTGGTTGGGGTTCACGGCCATGCTCACATTGAGCTTCTTGTCTGAGCATTCTCGTATGTTATATGATTATTATGCATAAATTTTGTGTTCCCTTGTTTGCTCTCGGCTTTGTGAGCTGTTCGTGGCGCTTGGAGGCTGTGTCCCGGGGTGTTGCCTGTTACCCGCCGGTCAACCGAGCCTTGTCTGCCCGCGTCTGTTGTGTACGTGAGTGCGGGCGGTGCGCCGCTTCCCGTCTCGCCGTAGCCTCTGAGACGTTGCGGCCTCCTGGCTTGCTACGGCATCCCTCATAAGCTGAGTTTCTATCTCGTAGCAAACGGACGTTAATTTAACTAGTAATGCCGGTTATGCTAGACCTTCTTATTCAGATCTGGCCTGCCGTACCTACCACATCCATGTTTTCCCTGCTTGAAGTTTGATTTTAGTGTAATAGTTTTAATACACGTGTAATGATCAATTTGTTAAATGGTATTTTATTACTTTTTCACGGCATTATCTTTTTTAAGCTCAAAGGACTTCTCTGATTGATCAAATATTGGCAATTTGTGTTGGTACGAGACTTGCGTAATTTTATGTTTCTACACTTCTTGCAAGTTACATTCATTAATGTCAAGCTCCCCTTGGGCTCAGCCAAATAATGGCATTGTAACCTTAAGCATCTTTGCTGTACTGTTTGCCAAGCGCTTTGGGCGTGTTTGCGTTATATTGATTGTACTACTTACTTGTCATTCTTTCTAAATTGGTGCATTTTATTCGTTTAAATTAACTACTGAATCATAAGCAGGTTCAACTGCAAGGAAATCCACAATAATAAATTGTATTTTATTAGTGTTTTTTTCATATCTCTGCAATAAAGACTGTCGGACTTTTCTGAAGTAACAAATGACTTGTGATAGATGGCCTGCATCTTTCCCATGCGTATTTATTTGTTTCCTTATCCTGTGGCTTCCAATGACATTTTAGCTTCACCAGTAAGCAAGATACACGATACATCTGGAGAATCCTGCTGTAATGCCCATGTACAGTCGTTAAACGATTCTCATAATCGTTTCCATGCAGGTCTTGTGGAGAGAGATGTCAAAGGGATGGAACCTATGTCGATGGAGAAAGGGAAGGACACTTTTCTGACTCATAACACTTTCTCGTGCGATTTTGCAGGAGCTAACGTGCGGATCAGTTACAACAACAGCAAGAACATTAATTTCACCCCTCTTCTGTCGTGACCCCTCTTCTGTTTCATTGTCTGGATTTTACACTACCACTTTTACGTAATTGGTTGAAGGGATTGATAAATACTTGCCAGGATGTTTGACGTCTGTTGGGATATCTTGCAGCAAATACCGTACAAGAACGAACTACATTCTTCCTACACGCTACATACACCGTGACCAAGTCGGATTTTTCTCCATTGGTAAATCGGGCCGTCCACTCACGACCTGCTGCTTACACTGTCACAAACAAACTGACCAGCAAGTCGCAGTGCACTCAAGGAACACACAAACGCACAGTAAAAAAAAACATAACAAGATCATATCCAGAAAGTATGGAGGTTGAATGGCACAAACTAGTGTCACCGAGGAAACTTTTCAGAATGCGATACCTCGTAAACGACTCGCACTAGAAGCCTGCAATGGACGGCACTGACATTTCAATTTGCCTCCTTTTAGTTTTTTAATGTCAGTAGTTATTGTTACATTTAACAAAGTGTATGTTTGCACAGAAATGCACTTTGTAAGTATTTTTACAATCTAACAATACGACCCGCTGACTACCAATCCATTCTGTGAAAACCGCACATCACTAGCACTTTCTAGTTACACAATATTTGATGTGCAAGTTTTAGGTGATTCACTCTGCATAAGCAGGCGAAAAATTTTCAAAATCGATTTTCTGAAAAATAGATGCGTTGCGTCTTCCTGCACGCATATGTTGTTGCGCTAGTCATGCCCTACACACCCTATCGATATGAATCAAATCGGCTAGGGAAAGTCTGTGCGGTCCCCTCATCAGCGCTCTTTTTATGTTAACTGAACGCATGGTACTGATTATCTGGCCTAATTTTCCGTTGTATTTGTTGGGTTGGAGAAGTTACTATTGCTCTTATATATCATGTTTAGGTTTTTATTTTGATTTTTAACAATAAATGTTGGTAAAAGTGGAAAAGTGTTTGATATTAGTAGATATATGAACTCCATATGTTCGTTTATTATTAATGCTTTTGTCAAGGACCATACTCATGACTCATTAGTCAGTGTCATTAATTTCCCAAACGTTTCTGTTCCACACAGTTTATCACATCACATCTGCGACGGACTGTGCCGATTCGTATGTCGACAGGTTCGCTCGATACAGATCACAGCCACAGTTTCCATTTAACCATAACCCAGAGGTACCTTGCATTCCCACGGTTGGCTCTGACCGGAGTTTTACACGGTTGCTTGCAGAGTATGTATGTACAAGAAGCTGCAGGTCATTTCAAAAAATCTAGTGTGATCCAACCTTTCATAATCTGATCGCTTACGCTTTGCTGGAATATTTCGTCGTCGTGTACATAATACATTATTTAGCTCTGTTTCATGACAATTGAAACCTCTGTATTGGAATTACCTTATAGACAAACTTTCAAGCACACTTTTCCAATTCCAGACAGAAACTCTTTTGTACTTGAGTTGTTATTACTGCTGTCATGTGGCTCACTTTTACAAGCTGGAATTAACTTCTCTTAATAAACAGAATGCAGTTTAGTTTCCCATGAAGTATATGGAGATAGAAACGCAGCTCCATAATACTTTAAAAAACCTTCTATTCACGAGAAGCTGACTGCTTTGTGCCCGTAGTATACTAAGGAAAACTGTTATTTACACGACGGAAACGTTTGTTTTGATGCCAGGTAACGAGCAGATGTTATCTCGAACAAACCAGCAAATCAGCTTTGATCTCACAGCTAATGGCGCACTGCAACATTTATAAGGCAATAAACTTATTTTGGGTACCGGTACAGTATCTGGGAGGTCGTTGCTTACGTCAAAAAAGTTGCACATACAGAAAGAAAGGTGACTTTCAATTGACAAGTCGGCCTTTCAGTCAAATAGGACGAGGCGATTTCGATACATTCGATTCCAAATGCTATTAATAACAGGAGAAAAACTGTTCAAGAGTTCTCGTGTGAGCCTTGTATACTGCATTTATACCATCTGCTAATTTCTGTGACATTCCTGTGATCTACAGCATTTTTTACCTTACGAAAGAGATATTACCTGTTTTCCTCTCGCGACTTGAAACGCTTCCATATCGTTAGGCACCATTCTTCACTTTATCCGTATCGTAAAGAGGATACTTTTACTATGAGCATTGTATTTCCATGTCAATTTCTTAGCAAAATAATATCTAACAATCATTATCACGTTCGCTTCACTCGCTTTTCCAATTGATAGGTTATAGTGTACAGTAGGTGATAATACTGTATTCTCAATACAGTTGAAAACTTGAGTTCCGCACTTGGAGCTTTGCCTTACGCATGCAACGCCCTTATTAAATGTGTTGTTCAAGCACCTCCTACAGAGCGATAGCCGGCCGGAGTGGTCGTGCGGTTCTACAGTCTGGAGCCGAGCGACTGCTACGGTCGCAGATTCGAATCCTGCCTCGGGCATGGATGTGTGTGATGTCCTTAGGTTAGTTAGGTTTAATTAGTCCTAAGTTCTAGGCAACTGATGACCTCAGAAGTTAAGTCGCATAGTGCTCAGAGCCATTTGAACCACAGACCGATCAAAACTTTTCATTGGCGTTACCTCGTCCCTAATTTTCCGATCGCAAGAGATGCTGTCCTAAACACATTGCTGACTGTAAGACAGGGTTTAGCGATGTTCCTAGGTCACACCCGAAAATGAATACGAACAACTTCAAGATGTGTTACTGCGTTAGATGGAAAACCTTGTACTGGTGATCCTTTTCAGTTTAGGATAGGAAAGAAAACTTATTCAACCTAGTAACTCACTTCTCTTTAGTGTCATCATTATTAGGCCATAGTTGAACATCAGTTTATCAGTGAAACACGCTGATGATTAGCTGTGTCACTATCAACAAGCTGAGCCACTCATCGTTCCTGTGTCGATATTACCGATTTTCTTATTACAGTGTATTTCTCGTACTTCACTGGGGATAGGTTTCCTCTACACTTTTGCATGCGCTACTGTCTTCAGCCGTATTGATCCCACGACGTATCCATCTCTTATTTACTCTTAGAATTCAGAAAAGAAATTCCTTGGTTCATCTACCGTTCATACATCTCTGCATTTTCCCAGCGACCTACAATTCATTTAAACTGCACCTGCAGTTTTGTACCCGTTCCAGTTTCATTATCCATTTCTTCAGCCCCTTTCGTATTTCCCATCAGACAGTTCACCACAGTAAATACTGTACATGAAGAAAGAAATCTGTGGAAGGAAAATATCAGCGGAACGTACAGCATGGTAGAGCAAACTGGGTTCGAAGAAATATGTACTGGATATACATAAAAATGTTCAAGGTAACTGCTAAGAAGCGTGGCAAAGTGTAGAGGCTGACGAACTTGGGATAACAGGCGGAATTAGCAGCACACCCACTGCTGAGATAGAAGCCATACTGGACATGCTCCTGGTACACATTTTGGTTGAAATGGAGGCAGCGTCAGGGGCGTACGGGTTAAAAACTGGAAGCAACTGCATTCCTTTACGATATCTAGAATCTCACACCAGTACGGTGAGTGCGGTGGAAAATACAGTGCTCAATAATTGTTTAGAACATGTCTCGCTGAGGTTATCAGTTGACTCGATAAAATGTTTTAAAATTGAACTAAAACTGTCTTGAACGCAATAAAATATTTACCTGTTTTGGTCAACATCAGAGCACTATCAAATCATATACAACTTGACGGCGTGCGGTGGAGGTGAACGGAAAAGTTGTTGTGGGTCCACGAACGTCAGCTACAGTGCTGGAATGTTCCGGCAAGTGCCAGCTGAACATACAATCACTTCCACCTACATCAATAAATCTTTCAATACAAAAAATGAAAGAAGAGGACAGTGAAAGAACGTACTACGAAACATTTGTGGAAATAAAGTCTTGTTTCCTGAGAAGTCTAAAGGAGATGAAGGCACTGTAGCTGGAGTATACGGCTGCAGGCTAGGCTAAAGGGAGCAATCTCTCTAGGGGAGCTGGTCGTAGCTTCCCAGGCGGAAATATCCGCTATCAAAGTGAGCGTGGGAGAGAACTTGCGTAGGTGCTACAAGGGTCATAGTATCTCTGTCATACCCTGCAACGACATCAAAGATCGTTGTAGATGGCAAAGGGCCATTGTGAGACTAGAGAAAAGCAACAAGATAAACCTACAGCGAGTACCTGTTCGCTGAGGAGTTAGTGGCAATGAACAAGCTGGTAAATTGGCCAGGACAGAAGTGACGACTGCATTTATTAGACCTAAACCTGTCCTAACCACCACTAACGCGATGGTAAAGCCAAAACTGTGTAGATGGAGCAGGATTCAGCAGTACAATATTAGAATTTTTCTTCTTTTTTTGAGTCAGCAATCTTCTGACTAGTTTGATGCTGCCCACCACGAATTTCTCTCCTGTACCAACCTCCTGATCTCATAGTAGCAATTACAATCTACGTCCTCAGTTACTTGCTGGACGTGTTCCAATCTCTGTCTTCCTCTACAATTTTTGTCCTCTACAGATCCATTTAGGACCTTGGAAGTCATTCCATTATGTCTTAACAGATATCCTATCATACTGCCCCTTCTCCATCCATTTAGTACCATGGAAGTCATTCCATTATGTCTTAACAGATATCCTATCATCCTGTCCCTTCTCCTTGTCAGTGTTTGCCACATATTCCTCTCCGTTCCGATTCTGCGCAGAACCTCCTCATTTCTTTACCTTATCAGAACACATAATTTTCAACATTCGTCTGTAGCACCACATCTTAAATGCTTCGATTCTCTTCTGTTCTGGCTTTCTCGCAGTCCATGTTTCACATCCATAAACATTGTGCTCCAAACGTAAATTTTCATTGTTTATTTTGCTGCCTGGGTAGCAGAATTCCTTAACTTCATCTACTTCGTAACCATCAGTCGCGATGTTAAGTTTCTCGCTGTTATCATTTCTGCTACTTCTCGTTTCTTTCGTCTTCCTTCGATTTACTCTCAATCCATTATCTGTACTCGTTATGCTGTTCATTCTATTTAACAGATGATGTAAGTTTTTTTCACTTTTACTCAGGATAGCAATGTAATCAGCGAATCATATCACTGATGTCCAATTGTACTCTTGAACCTCTCTTTTATTTCCATCATTGCTGCTTCGATGTTCAGATTGAATGCTAGGAACGAAAGACTAAATCCCAGTCTTATACTCTTTTAATTCCGTACACTACTTTCTTTGTTGTCCACTCTTATTATTCCCCCATGGCTCTTATAAATATTTTTATTACCTCTCTCTCCCTATAGCTTACCCCTATTTTTCTTAGCATTTCGAACATATTGCACAATTCTACATTGTTAAACTGTTTCCAGTTTAAACTGTTTCCATTGTTAAACTGTTTCCAGTCGCGAGATCCTATGAACGTTCTTGATTTTTCTTTAGTCTTGATTCCATTATTAACCGCAACGTCAGAACTGCCTCTCTGGTCCCTTCACCTCTCCTATAGCCAAATCTACCTACATTTAAAATGTCATAGAATTTTATTTCCCATTCTTCTGTATATATTTCCTGTCAGAAACTTGGATGCGTAAGTTAAGCTGATTGTGCGACAATCGCCGCAGTTGCCAGCTCTTGCAGTCTTCAGTATTGCATGGATGATGTTTCTCCGAAAATCAGACGGTATGTCGCCAGACTCATACATTCTACTCACCAACGTGAGTAGTGGTTTCGTTGGTACTTCCCTCAATGATTTTAGAAATTCTTATGGATTGTTATCTATCCATTCTGCCTTTTTTGATCTTAAGTCCTCCAGAGCTCTCTTAAATTCTCATTCTAATACTGGATTCGCTATCTCTTTTAAATCGACTCTTTTCTTCTTCCATTACATCAGACAAATCTTACCTCTCATAGAGGCTTTCAGAGTACTCTTCGCACCTACCAGTTGTTTCCTCTGTATTTAACATTTGCATTTTTAATGTTACCACCCTTACTTTTAATTTCACCTAAGGTTGTTTTGACTGTCCTATGTGCTGAGTCATTTCTTCCAACAATCATTCCCCTTTCTATTTCCTCAATTTTTCATGCGGCCATTTTGTCTTAGCTTCCCTGTGCTTGCTATTTATTTCATTCCTCAGCGAACTGTATTTCTGTACTTCTGTATTCCTGAATTTCCCTGACCACTTTTGTACTTCGTTCATTTATCAAGTGAAGTGTTTCTTCTGTTACCCACCGTTTCTTCGCAGTTACCTTCTTTGTACCTATGTTTCCCTGTCCAACTTCTGTGATTGCCCTTTTTGGAGATGTCCATTCCTCTCCAACTGTGCTGCCTACTGAGCTATTCCTCATGCCGTGTCTATAACCTTAGAGAACTTCAAGCGTATCTCGTCATTCCATAGTACTTCCATATCCCACTTCTTGACGTATTATTCTTCCTGACTAATTTCTTAAACTTCAGCCTACCCTTCATCACTACTAGAGTGTGATCTGAGACTATATCTGCTCCTGGCTATGCATTGGTGTCCAGTACTTGATTTCGGTATCTCTGCCTGACCATGATGCAATCTGACTAAAATCTTCCCCTTTCATCTGGCCTTTTCAAAGTACATCTCTCCTTCTTGTGATTCTTAGACTAAGACCCAAAAACAAAAATATGGGAGGCTCATGACGCCGAAGCCATGTTTCAAGAGAACTTCTGTAATGCTGAACTTGAACAGTAGACATATGAAACTCTTGAAGAGACTCGTGACTGACCATGGGAAATTTAAGTAACACCTACAAACAACGTGTGTAGAAAAAAAGGCCCGTAAGTTAAGATTATGTCGTGAGGAGGTTGAAACCGCACCACACTGGATTTTCTAATGCAATGCTCTGAAAGACAAAAGACATGATGTTTTACAGCCATTCAAGCCTGACGATGAAGTTTCTGATAAGGAACTTGTAAAGAGTCACCTGGTACATTTGACAGGTAGCAGCTGGCCTTATTTGGATCACCGGGCACGAAACGGTGCAATAAACTTATCTTATGTGCGGGCAACAGTGTGCTAAAACCACTGTTCTATTTTATTCCTGCATTAATCACATTTTTTTTTTTTATTCAGCAGTCTTCCGACTGGTTTGATGCGGCCCTCGTTCATCTCAGAGCAGCAGTTACAACCTACGTCTTCAGTTACTTGCTGGATGTATTCCAATCCCTGTCTTCCTCTACAGTTTTTGTCCTATACAGCTTCCTCAAGTACCATGGAACTCAGTCCCTGATGTCTTAACAGATGTCCTATCGTCCTGACCCTTCTCCTTGTCAGTGTTTTCCACATGTTCATTTCCTCCCCGATTCTGTGCAGAACCTTCTCGTTTCTTACCGCATCAGTCCACCTAATTTTCAATATACGTCTTAGCACCACATCTCAAATGCTTCGATTCTCTTCTCGTCTGGTTTTCTCTCTGTCCATGACTCACGTCCATACAATGCTGTGCTCCAAACGTAATTTCTCAGAAATTACTTCCCCAAATCAAGGCCTATGTTTGATACTAGTAGACTTGTCTTGGGCACGAATGACAAGAAAGAGCAGAAGAAAGCTTACAGGAAAATATGGGCGTGGGACAATGAACGAGGAGAAGGACTTATTGAGTTGTGTAATAAATTACAGCTGGTAATACCAAATACACTGTTCAAGAATGAAAAGAGGAAGAGGTATACATGGAAAAGGCCGGGTGATACGGGAAGATTTCAGTTACATCGTGGCCAGGCAAAGACTCCGAAATCAGCTACTGAGTTGTAAAGGGCACCCAGGAGCAGATATAGACTCAGATCACAATGCAGTAGTGATGATGATTAGGCTTCAGATTAAGACATTAGTCAGGAAGAATCAATACGCAAACCAGCAAACCAGTGGGATACGGAAGTATTAAGGATTGACCTGATATAAGACCTCTAAGGTTATAGGTACAGAAATAAGGAATAGCTCAGTAGGCAGTACAGTTGAAGAGGAATGGACATCTTTGGAAAGAGCAATCACAGAAGTTGGAAAGAAAACTATGGGTACAAAAAAGGTATCTGTGAAGAAAAAATGGGTAACAGAAGAAACACTTCAGTTGATCGATGAAAGAAGGATGTACTTAATGTTCAAGGAAATTCAGGACTACAGAAATACAAGTCACTGAGGAATGAAATTGACAGAAAGCGCAGGGAAGTTAAGACGAAATGGCTGCATGAAAACTGTGAAGAAACCGAAAAAGAAATGATAGTCGGAAAGACTGCCTCAACATATAGGAAACTCAAAACAACCTTCAGTTAAATTAAAAGCAAGGGTGGCAGCAACAAAATCACTGACGGACGGAGAAAGGAGGACATCAAAAGCAGACTAGCACTGGGAAAGAGGCATTCCTGGCCAAGAGAAATCTATTAGTAGCACACGTAGGCCTCAGTAAGAGGAAGAAATTCCTGAGAATGTACGTTTGGAGCCGTGCATTGCATGTAAGTGAAACATGGACTGTGAGAAAATCGGAACAGAAGAGAATCGAAGCATTTGAGATGTGGTGCTACAGGTAAGTGTTGAAAATTATGTGGACTGATAAGGTAAGGAATGAGGAAATTTCGCTGTTAAATGAAGAGGAGGCAGCGGATAGGTGGAGGAAACAGACTGAAGGCCTCTATGTGGTGAAGATTTGCTTGATGTAATAGAAGAAACAAGGGTCGATTTAGAAGAGATAGGGGGTCCAGTATTAGAATCAGAATGTAAGAGAGCTTTGGAGGACTTAAGGTCAAATAAGTCAGTAGGGATAGATAACATTCCATCAGAATTTCTAAAATCATTGGGGAAAGTGGCAAGAAAGCGACTTTTCACATTTTACGTGAAGAATGTGTGAGTCTGGCGACGTACCATCTGACTTTCAAAAAAATATCATCCACACAATTCCGAAGACTACAAGAGGTGACAAGTATGAGAACTATCGCACAATCAGCTTAACAGCTCAAGCATCCAATTTGCTGAAAGGAATCATATACAGAATAATGGAAAAGAAACATGAGGATGCATTAGATGAGGATCAGTTTGGCTTTAGGAAACGTAAAGACACCAGAGAGACTATCCTGACGTTGCGGTTGATAATGGAACCAAGACTAAATAAAAATCACGACACATTCATAGGATTTGTCGACCTGGAAAAAGCATTCGTCAATGTAAAATGGTTCAAGAAGTTTGAAATCCTGAGAAAAATAGGGTAAGCAATAAAGAGACGCGGGTAATATACAACAAGATCCAAGTGGGAATAATAAGAGTGGACGACCAAGAACGAAGTGCTCGGATTAACAAGCGTGTACGTACGGATGTAGTCTTTCGCCGCTACTATTCAATCGGTACAACGAAGAAGCATTGATGGAAGTAAAAGACTCAGGGGTTGAATTAAAATTCAAGATGAAAGGATATCAGTGTTACGATTCGTTGATGACATTTCTATCCTGAGTGAAAGTGAATAGATCTGCTGAATGAAATGTACAGTCTGAGGACTACTGAATATGGATTGAGAGTAAATCGAAAGAAGACGAAAGTAACGATAAGTAGCAGAAACGAGAACAGCGAGAAACTTAACATCAGGGCTATTGGTCATGAAGTAGATTATGTTAAGGAATTTGCTGCCTAGGCAGCAATATAATCACTGACGGACGGAGAAAGGAGGACATCAAAAGCAGACTAGCACTGGGAAAAAGGCATTCCTGGCCAAGAGAAATCTATTGGTATCAGACATAGGCCTCAGTATGTGGAAGAAATTCCTGAGAATGTACGTTTGGAGCCGTGCATTGCATGTTAGTTAAACATGGACTGTGAGAAAATCGGAACAGAAGAGAATCGAAGTAATTGAGATGTGGTGCTACAGGTAAGGGATGAAAATTATGTGGACTGATAAGGTAAGGAATGAGGAGGTTCTGCGCATAATTGGAGAGGAGAGAAATATGTGGAAAACACCGACAAGCAGGAGGGGGAGGATAATAGGCCATCTGTTAAGACGCCAGGGAATGACTTCCACGGTTCTAGCGGAGGACAAAAATTGTAGAGAAAGAGTAAATAATTGAGGAAGTAGGTTGCAAGTGCTACTTTGAGATGAAGAGGTTGGCACAAGAGCAAAATTTGTGTTGGGCCAGATCAAGTCAGTCAGAAGACCGATGAGTGAAAAAAAAATGCAACGTCTACAATATTAACTATTGTTATGTGACACCTTTCTGTAGCATAGAGAGAATTTCAGCTTTCAGTTACTCTCTGTAGTAAGCAGTAATAATAAATGGCTTAACGTCAAATATGTAGTGATCTTGGACCTGAAGTCTCTACTGAAAACCAGTTATAGTTCCTGTACGTTAAGTAAAAGCAATTGAGTGTGAATGTAAAACGTCCAAACTATTCCTGCTATCTGAATCAGTGCAATGCACTATTTTCTCTTGGTTGAAACTGTGTACATACATTTCCTGATCAATGGCGTCGCAAGAAGTAGGCAAATAACGTCTGTCATTATGAAACAGTTCAGGTGTAAAACGTGTCTCATCGTCTGGCAGAAAGCATAAGCATATAATTTTCTCGACTTGTCTCGAGATCCAGTCTTCAATTTCAGAGTAAGTCTATTAACTTAAGCTTTTATGATTATCTCAGCATCATTAAAGGTTAAAATTGCTTTTGCTCATTTAAAAAGGCTACTTCAAATACAATTTTTGCCGACATAGCGGTATCCTTAAGAAATTCTAAACAAATTTCTGAGCTGAAATGAGAAATGCAAACAAGTCTAATGTCTTGCATCGACACTTTGCCTGAAATAGTGCACTGAAGTTTGATTTTGCATAAAGGTAATTCAGGTCAATGTGTCGTCTTTGTAAGAGTAAATCTGTTGAATGGAATTTAACAGATATCTGGCTGCCTGAGTCAATAACGGCAGACAATATGATATTACCTAAAGCAAAATGTATAAAATATCTCTTACGTCTTGAAGAAGTAGGAAATTTACTCTTTCGACAGTTATGTTTTCAGTGCTGTCTGTAATACCGTCATCTAGCGGTGTTTCGAACTGCTTGTTGGCCAAGTTAGGCAGTCTCACTTCGACTCAGTATCTCGCGTCTGGCTGGATCAACTTGTATTGCCAAAGCTGACTGTGTTGTCGTCTGTTATTATTTGGATGATGTTCCCCATTGTGATGTCTGACTCTGTAATTGCACTTTTGCCATGTTTTTCTGTGGGCTTAATCTATTAGTCCTGTTTTCATTGGAATATGAGTTGTGCCTGTAATTGTTCTGATTACTGTGGTACTGTCTGTGTTCGTTTTCATAGCGTCTGTTCTGTCGATTACCGTGAACATTATCATCACTATGGAAATGGTTCCTCTCACGATAATTGTCTTGGTTTACCCAGTGTGAATAATAGGAAAGATGCCTGTTCCGTCGTCTATAATTGTGTCTGTGATAATGAGTTTTGCGAGAGCGTTCGTAATTTTTATGATCGTACGGTCGAACTGAATGTCTGTTCTCATATTTTCTAGTGATATGATTTTCGGACTCCAGTTCCAGTTCTTGTAGCAAACCTTGGAAAACATCTAGGTCGTCGTTGCATCTTAATGCCAATATTACGTGACGCAAATGCGAAGGTAATTTCGTAAAGTAGATTCTTAAAAACCGAGACGGGCTGTACAGGTTTACGAGATATTAGTTCCTACATAACATCTCAAAATACCTGATGGTCTAGAAAACTTGGATTCATAAAAATTTTTCATCATTATTGCACTCTGCTTTACTCCATCATAAATAGCTTGCGACGGACAGACATACAACAAATCATGGTAAAAACCAGCTTCACTTTGACAGTTTCTGATTACAGACCGTATTCTCAAGCTGGCACTCTTTCCAGATATCCTAATAAGAATTCCAGTTTGTGGCCCAAGTGCCAGCATGCAGGTAGAGAAAAAAAAATTGATCCAACCAGGCTTGGGAGTGATTGTCGTTGCCAAAGTTTCGGAAAATTTGGAATTTTCAAACAGTTAAAAAGTGCTTGTTTTCAAAACTGTCGTTCCTTCGAGAGTCTGAATGTACAATATTGCACCTGAAGGGCGGTTCGGTATCATGTGCTGGTGAAGGGCATTTTTCTCTTGGAAACCCACAAAAACGCTACCAAATCTCCGATCGTGTGAAAGCGTAAAGTCATTGGTGTAGTCGTTGCTATTTAGATTGTGTTCGATGCGTGTCAACTGGTCTCCAATGTTTTTTATGTGTTCTTTTCTGTTTTTGGTTGACTTCAATCCCATTTTCCTTAAAACCCTTAAGTGCCTGTTATTCTATTGTGTCTGAAAATGGTATAGGATGTGTGATAACAGAATCATTGTCTGTATTAATAGACAAGTTAGCCATTTTAATAGCCATATCTTCTACATTGTTTGTTAAGGTACTAAGTTATTCTTTTAGTTCGTCAGAATCCAGTCTTAATACGTTTACATGTTCACTAATTGTTTCAACAGTGACATTAAGATGGTCGTGACGTTCTGCGAGTCGCGAGACTACTGCTCTCAGTATTGTATCTATTTTGGGGCGTAGCTATTCTTTGTCGTTCTTTTGTGTAACTTTTAAATTACTTTCTTCAGTTTCAATTCTGGGAAGCCTAACATCTAACCTCTTAATAGTTGGCTGTAGGACACTACTAATCTTTTGTCGAATTTCCACATAAAATTTTTGCTGCTTTTTTCTCAAGTTTCTTGACGTCTTAACTAATTTCTTCTTGTGACTTGGTGTTTTGTTCTAGACTTTTACTTGTATCTTTCAAGGTTTTATTCACTTTTCTCAGCAACTATAACAAAGTTGAATTACTGATTTCCGAAGCCATGTTTACTGGATCTGCAACGACTGAGCGCGAAGTCAAGTTCGTGCACAGCTTGATAAAAGAAACTGAAGTAGAATCAGAATCCACTGTCTCACTAACTGGCTGTTGCGAAATTTCGCATAGCTGAGGTAACTTTTCGCATACCGATTCGTTCTTTGAAATTTCTTGTTCACTGGTTGGGTATCTCTTCTGTTGCATTTCCTAGCAAAGAACGCAACTATGTTGGAAAGTTATTTTATTTTTTCTGAAATAGCAAGTAAATTATGTATGTTCCGACTCCTGTACTTGTTCTGTTCCATTAATAATTCATTCATTAGTCTGTTGCGTGGTTTACGATCTACTAGCACGTCGAAATACTGTGTTGAAATATAAAAACAGAATTAATAAACAAAATTTCCATTTGCAGTTAAATAGCGGAAAGTAATAAATTCCTTTACCCAACAGAAATATCTGCGAAAAATCTAGTAACACGGAAACATTTTGCACAGTTTGTACTATTGTCTGCCTAAGCCCCAAAGATCTTCAAAACTAATACTTCTTGAAAAAGGAGAAAAAAAGTTTCTTACAAAATCATACACAACAATGACAGCGAAATTACAAAAGCTGAAAGAGAAAATACAACTTTTAGTTCGTGTACTAAAAGTTCGTGTACGCATAGCTCTGATTTTCTTTCGAGAACCTCTGTTGCAATCTAACTACACAATCACATAAAAACCAGAGGACTATCCTGGGCGCAAAGGATTGACATGTGTAAGCTTTCTATAAAAAAAACTGTCTGTATGGGAGAAAAGGAAATAATGATTTCATAAACTTTATCGTCACGTAAAGTGTACTTTAGATACCGTATTCAATAGCTGAGCAAGACTGACAGTGTCGAGAAATATCTTCATAAAATCCCAAATTTGAAATAAAGAAAACGAATGCCAAAAAACTGTGCGCTCAGTGAAAGCTATACTAAACTGTATAACTAAAACTCGGCACCGAGGTACATTATGAAAGTTACGTGATATGAAGTTCAACGTCTGAGCCGATGTGGCCGAGTGGTTGTAGGCGCTTCAGTCTGGAACCGCGCGACCGCTACGGTAGCAGGATCGAATCCTGCCTCGGGCATGGATGTGTCTGATGTCCTTGGGTTAGTTAGGTTTAAGTAGTTCTAAGTTCTAGAGGACGGATGACCTCAGATGTTAAGTCCCATAGCGCTCAGAGTCGTTTTGCGATGTCTGACTTGAGATATCTACAAATATAAATTAATGTTCTACACCGCAGAGAATAACTGTCTGAAATTACCAGTACCGCTCGCTGTAAATTCGTGCACTTAGTAGCACCACAACTGACAATCCCGACTACACACTGTTTACTGATGAATAAAAGATGAGATCTGCCCTGAAATAAAAGTGACGTACCTCTTGCTCAGCATGCTATTTTTGTCTGACGTACTCGGAAGCAAACGCAAATCAGCAAACGCAACGGGTAATGGAAAATAAACTTTTTTTTTTTCATCAGTCTACTGACTGGTTTGATGCAGCCCGCCACGAATTCCTTTCCCGTGCTAACCTCTTCATCTCAGAGTAGCACTTGCAACCTACGTCCTCAATTATTTGATTGGCCGTCCGGAGTGGCCGAGCGGTTAAAGGCGCTACAGTCTGGAACCGCACGACCGCTACGGTCGCAGGTTCGAATCCTGCCTCGGGCATGGATGTGTGTGATGTGCTTAGGTTAGTTAGGTTTAAGTAGTTCTAAGTTCTAGGGAACTTATGACCACAGCAGTTGAGTCCCATAGTGCTCAGAGCCATTTGAACCATTTTTTATTTGCTTGATGTATTCCAATCTCTGTCTTCCTCTACAGTTTTTGCCCTCTACAGCTCCCTCTAGTACCATGGAAGTCATTCCCTCATGTCTTAGCAGATGTCCTATCATCCTGTCCCTTCCCCTTATCAGTGTTTTCCACATCTTCCTTTCCTCTCCGATTCTGCGTTGAACCTCCTCATTCCTTACCTTATCAGTCCACCTAATTTTCAACATTCGTCTATAGCACCACATCTCAAATGCTACGATTCTCTTCTGTTCCGGTTTTCCCACAGTCCATGTTTCACTACCAAACAATGCTGTACTCCAGACGTACATCCTCAGAAATTTCTTTCTCAAATTAAGGCCGGTGTTTGGTATTAGTAGACTTCTCTTGGCCAGAAATGCCTTTTTTGCCATAGCGAGTCTGCTTTTGATGTCCCCCTTGCTCCGTCCGTCATTGGTTATTTTACTGCCTAGGTAGCAGAATTCCTTAACTTCATTGACTTCGTGACCATCAATCCCGATGTTAAGTTTCTCGCTGTTCTCATTTCTACTACTTCTCATTACCTTCGTCTTTCTCCGATTTACTCTCAAACCAAACTGTGTACTCATTAGACTGTTCAGTCCGTTCAGCAGATCATTTAATTCTTCTACACTTTCACTCAGGATAGCAATGTCATCAGCGAATGGTATCATTGATATCCTTTCACCTTGATTTTAATTCCACTTCTGAACCTTCCTCAATGTACAGATTGAAGAGTAGGGGCGAAAGGCTACAGCCTTGTCTTACACCCTTCTTAATACGAGCACTTCGTTCTTGGTCGTCCACTCTTATTATTCCCTCTTGGTTGTTGCACATTTTGTATATGACCCGTCTCTCCCTATAGCTTACCCCTACTTTTTTCAGAATCTCGAACAGCTTGCACCATTTTATATTGTCGAACGCTTTTTCCAGGTCGACAAATCCTATGAAAGTGTCTTGATTTTTCTTTAGCCTTGCTTCCATTATTAGCCTCTCTCGTCCCTTTACTTTTCCTAAAGCCAAACTGATCGTAACCTAGCGCATTCTCAACTTTCTTTTCCATTCTTCTGTATATTATTCTTGTAAGCAGCTTCGATGCATGAACTGTTAAGCTGATTGTGCGATAATTCTAGCACTTGTCAGCTCTTGCCGTCTTCGGAATTGTGTGGATGATGCTTTTCCGAATGTCAGATGGTATATCGCCAGACTCATATATTCTACACACCAACGTGAATAGTCGTTTTGTTGCCACTTCCCCCAATGATTTTAGAAATTCTGATGGAATGTTATCTATCCCTTCTGCCTTATTTGACCGTAAGTCCTCCAAAGCTCTTTTAAATTCCGATTCTAGTACTGGATCCCCTATCTCTTCTAAATCGACTCCTGTTTCTTCTACTTTCACATCAGACAAATTTTCGCCCTCACAGGGGCTTTCAATGTATTCTTTCCACCTATCTGCTCTCTCCTCTGCATTTAACAGTGGAATTCCCGTTGCACTCTTAATGTTACCACCGTTGCTTTTAATGTCACCAAAGGTTGTTTTGACTTTCCTGTATGCTGAGCCTGTCCTTCCGACAATCATATCTCTTTCGATTTCTTCACATTTTTCCTGCAGCCATTTCGTCTTAGCTTCCCTGCACTTGCTATTTATTTCATTCCTCAGCGACTTGTATTTCTGTATTCCTGATTTTCCCGGAACATGTATGTACTTCTTCCTTTCATCAATCAACTGAAGTATTTCTTCTGTTACCCATGGTTTCTTCGCAGCTACCTTCTTCGTACCTACGTTTTCCTTCCCAATTTCTGTGAGGCCCTTTTTAGAGATGTCCATTCCTCTTCAGCTGTACTGCCTACTCCGCTATTCCTTATTGCTGTATCTATAGCGTTAGAGAACTTCAAACGTATCTCGTCATTCCTTAGTACTTCCGTATCCCACTTCTTTGCGTATTGATTCTTCCTGACTAATGTCTTGAACTTCAGCCTACCCTTCATCACTACTATATTGTGATCTGAGTCTATATCTGCACCTGGGTACGCCTTACAATCCAGTATCTGATTTCGGAATCTCTGTCTGACCATGATGTAATCTAATTGAAATCTTCCCGTATCTCCCGGCCTTTTCCAAGTATACCTCCTCCTCTTGTGATTCTTGAACAGGGTATTCTCTATTACTAGCCGAAACTTGTTACAGAACTCAATTAGTCTTTCTCCTCTTTCATTCCTTGTCCCAAGCCCATATTCTCCTGTAACCTTTTCTTCTACTCCTTCCCCTACAACTGCATTCCAGTCGCCCATGACTGTTAGATTTTCTTCCCCCTTTACATACTGCATTACCCTTTCAATATCCTCATACACTTTCTCTATCTGTTCATCTTCAGCTTGCGACGTCGGAATGTATACCTGAACTATCGTTGTCGGTGTTGGTCTGCTGTCGATTCTGATTAGAACAACCCGGTCACTGAACTGTTCACAGTAACACACCCTCTGCTCTACCTTTCTATTCGTAACGAATCCTACACCTGTTATACCATTTTCTGCTGCTGTTGATATGACCCGATACTCATCTGACCAGAAATCCTTGTCTTCCTTCCACTTCACTTCACTGACCCCTACTATATCTAGATTGAGCCTTTGCCTTTCCCTTTTCAGATTTTATACTTTCCCTACCACGTTCAAGCTTCTGACATTCCACGCCCCGACTCGTAGAACGTTATCCTTTCGTTGATTATTCAATCTTTTTCTCATGGTAACCTCCCCCTTGGCAGTCCCCTCCCGGAGATCCGAATGGAGGACTATTCCGGAATCTTTTCCCAATGGAGAGATCATCATGACACTTCTTCAAATACAGGCCACATGTCCTGTGGATAAACGTTACGTGTCTTTAATGCAGTGGTTTCCATTGCCTTCTGCATCCTCATGTCGTTGATCATTGCTGATTCTTCCGCCTTTAGGGGCTATTTCCCACCCCTAGGACAAGAGAGTGCCCTGAACCTCTATCCGCTCCTCCGCCCTCTTTGACAAGACCGTTGGCAGAATGAGGCTGACTTCTTATGCCGGAAGTCTTCGGCTGCCAATTCTGATTATTTATCAAAATTTAAGCAGTGGCGGGGATCGAACCCGGGACAGAAGACGTTTTCATTATTAATCAAAGACGCTACCCCTTTTTTTTTCACGCGGTTCCAGACTGAAGCGCCTCTTTTTTTTTTCACGCGCTTCCAGACTGAAGCGCCTTTTTTTAGAGCAGCTTTTTTTTATTTTTAGACGCTACCCTTTTTTTGTTTTTTTTTGTTTTTTTCCCCTTTTTTTAGACGCTACCCCCTTTTTGGACCACTTTTTTCCCTTAAAAAAACCCCTTAGGAAAATGGAACTAAAAAATAAAAAAATAAAAAAAATAAAAACCTAAGTGCCACCGCCACTTGTCATCCTATAACAAAAAAATCTGATCCACTTCAGGCGTTGGCTCCTGAGTAAACCCACCCCAGAGAGCTGCCTATAGACCAGGGGAAGTATGGGAAATCAAGGTTAGGGCTATCCGTTGCCACTTTTTTTTATGATTACATTTAGGGAGCGTGTACAAATGAGAATTCTAGTAACTAAGTGTTACAACAACAAAGGTGGCATAAAAGAGTAATCAAAAAATAAAAATATAAACCACTGATGTAATTCTAACTAAAAGGTTCTTCAATAATGTAACTGGTTCCACTTGGAGCCTCGCCATCGTTATCTGAAATCTCCAATAGCGCCTTTGAAGGGCATCTGCAACGGAGGCATTCTGCTTCGCTAGTGCCTCAAGGAAAACAGTATCCTTGCAGCAGCTTGTCTCTTCCTTTGGTCATGGCTGACAAGGCAGAACGTTGAGCCGTTAGTGTGATGCGGCACAGCACATTAACCACAGCCTGGCACTCCCCAGCTGAGTGGGGGGTTAACGAAAACGCTGCGTAAATAATTTGCGAAGAGCGTACGGTATTTCGGTGTGCGTTCGAGGGCATTGTGAGCATTTTGTAGGAACCAGCAGTAATCAAGCTGCTCTTTCTCTCCGTTGCTAAAGATGTAGGCTACGGTAAGTATTTTGAACCATGTAAGCGCATGATATTTTGCAGCCGGAAAGTAAGTTTCATCGGGACAGAGTAGGGTCTGCGGGTCAATCATATCAGGTGTGACCCGGAGGTAATAAGCCAATATCTTCTGTGTTAGTCGCCAAACTCCGTACGATGATGCGCAAGTAAAACGATGTTCATCGGTATCCAAAAGGTGACAAGCTGGGCAATAAGGGGAGTCTGCCAGTCCAATAGTGTGAAGTCGCTGGCGTGTGGCATATTTTTTGTTGGCGATCTGATACCACTTCGAACGCACCGTGGATGACAGAAAGTGGTGGTGTATCGTTTTCCACACTCTTGGCCAGTGAACCGTAGGGTATTTGTTTTCCACCACGTTATGGTGAACAGCCCGCAGAAGGTTGGTATAAAAATCTTTCGCCTTTGGTGGACGTGTGGCGGAGAGGTTCGAGCTGACATAGCTGTAATCAAGAATGAAGGTCGACACATGGGAGAGCTGTGGTGCGACGTGCGCAACTGACACTGGCGGGACGTTAGAGGCTGACATCAGAACCTGTAGGAAACGACCCGTGAGAGAGGTATATTGACTTTTCCATCGGTTCCTCATGTTGCTCATGTAAAGGGCAGCTGCTCTCGCCCTGACGTTGACCAATCCCAGCCCTCCTTTTGTGCACTGGGAGGGTAAGAGTGTCGTATCGTACTTTAAAGATATGACCTGCGGAAACGTAGTAACTGAAGGCCGCCTGAAGCCGGCGACCTATCTGCAGCGGTAGTGGGAGGACCTGTGCCACGTGGTTGAGTTTGGATGCTACGTAGAGGTTCAGGTATTCAACACGTTGTAGCTTATTCAAGTCCCGGAGCAGGTTCTGTCGCACTGTTGCGCGTATGATCTGTAATAATCGTCGGTAGTTTGCTGCAGCTGTTTTACGTACATCTTTCTTGAAGGTGATTCCCAAATATCGCAGATCAGAAACTGGTGGGAGGGGAGCGAGGGCTTCCGGTCCGAGACCACGCCCAATGTCCAACGCCGCCGACTTGTTGATGTTCAGAAGACTGCCTGCGGCCTGTCCGTATCGCTCAATCCAGGTTAGTACGCTTTGAACTTCGTCATTGGAACGAACCAGCAGTAGCAGGTCGTCAGCGTATGTCCTATAGCGGAAAGTGACGTCCCGCAGCGTGATGCCAGATAGGCGGTGGTTAAGGCCCCCTAGGAGTGGCTCGAGTGCGATTGCATAAAGGTAGGTAGAAAGGGGACAACCCTGTCGTAGAGACCTCTTAATGGGTACTGGTCCTACCGTCCTTCCATTGACCTGGACGTGTGAGCTGGCTGCGGTCCAAAGACGCCGTAGGATGTAGGCGCGGTTGAAATCGACGGAGACGATCGCCGCTCTCAGACGGCACGCAGAAGCGATCGCTATTAAGTCCCTGCAGTCACCGGTGGCCATGTGTATGTTGGCTTCTCCCCCCTGCGACGTCTGTTCTGGAGCGAGGATCATCGGCAAAGTCGTCTTAATACGGCTCGCCATTATCCTGGTGAAAATCTTGTAATCGGCGTTCAGCATTGTAAGCGGCCGATAGTCGTTAATCGATAGCCCTCCACCTGGCTTGTGTACTGGTATGAGGAGACCTTCTACAAACGCTGGCGGCACAACACAGTCTGGAGACATAAGTTCGCGGAACATTATAACCCAGCGAGGCATCATGATGTCACGGAAAGTCCGGTAGAATTCGATGGGCAATCCATCAGGTCCAGGAGATTTATTGTCCGCACCTTTGTCCACGGCGTCTTCGACTTCTTCGAGTGAGATTTCCTCTGTTAGTGCATTCACGGTAGCCTCGTCGATAGTACGTGTTACCTGCTGTAACACTTCAGTAGTGGCCTCGTCATTGACGGTTCTTTCCTTGTAAAGATGACGAAAATGATCCTCCACCGCCTTTACTATGGTTGCTTGGGTCGTACATAAGCGACCGCCGTGTGTCCTGAGTTGTGTGATTAAATGTTGGCGATGACGGCGCTTATCCGCCACAACGTGGTGCATAGTAGGTTCCTCTGCAACCGTTCGGTCGTGCCGTCGCGAGCGGACTACTGCACCTTCTAGTCGACGCTTCGTCAATGATAGTATGTGAGCCTTGATTCTGCTTTGGTCATGTTGTCTCTCCGGGGAAGGGGGTAAGGCGTCGAGGTCCCTGAGTGCCGCGTAGTAAAAATCGAGGGTCTGTCGATGCCACGCAGTCACGTCCTTGCCATATCGCATAAGTGTCCTACGGATTGCTGGTTTGGCACAGAGGAGCCACCACTCCAGGGTCGAGGTGTATCGTGGGTGGCGGCGTTCACAGTCAGTCCACGTTGCTGCAACTTGCCGACGGCAATCCAGGTCCTGGAGATGCGTTATGTTGAGCTTCCAAAAGCCATTGCTGCGCCAGACTTGTTGGGAGCGTAGGTGTATAGTGCAGATATAGGCACTGTGATCGGAATAGGCTTGAGGCCATAATTCGGCGTCCACCACACCTTGTGTGAGATCTTGTGACACATATATGCGGTCAAGTCGGCTGGCCGAATGACTGGTAAGATGAGTGTGGCCAGAGGGGTTACCGTGGACTTTTTCCCACGTGTCGCACAAGTGAAGTTCTTGGATCATCGCACCCAGTGCCGGAGAAGGCATGTAATGTGGGATTTGGTCCTTGGGGTGAAGTACGCAATTAAAATTGCCGGCGAAGACGCTGTGGTCGTATCGTCCAAGGAAAAGGGGAGCGACATCTGTGGAGTAGAATCTGGCGCGGTCGTGACGTCTTGTGGTACCCGACGGCGCGTAAACATTAATGAATCGGGTGTTGAGTGCCGTAAATGCTATTCCTCGCGCGGAGGGAAGAAACGTGACGTCGGTAACTTCAATACCTTCACGCACTAATATTGCCACTCCGGTGTCTGCAGGGCTACCAGGCGTCACATGTGTGGCGTAACCGTAAAAGTGCGGGAGTGCAGTCGTTTTCACTTCTTGTAGGAAAGCAAAGTCAACTCCCATGGCTCGTATGGTTTCTTTCAAAAGTTAGATCTTGACAGGAGAACTGATCATGTTGATATTCATTGTCGCCAGGCGGTAAGCCTGGCAACGCGTTGTTTGGGCGAGGTTATCCATGTTGATGTTGGAGAGAAGCGAACCTCGGAAGTGATGTCACCCCCCGCCAAACGCGGTCCTCCTCGTGCTGCTTATGCTGCATGATCCGGCGGCGCCTCAGCTGGCCGCGGGTCGGGATCTTGTGTCTCAACGTCCTCGGCCCACGAAGCGGGCGCGGATGTCTGTTCATGTTCCATAGCCTCGGAATGTTCGGTAGTAAGGTACCGGGCGATTTCGCTGCCTGCACTGGTACCTTCACGCTGCTCACTGTCTCTGTCAATGGGCTGATGTTGGAAAGCTGCATGTTTTTCTGTCTGTTCTGCAAGGTTGGAGTCAGTGGCTTCGCGGCTGGCTTCTTCAGGGGTCAGTTGTTCTTCCCCGGCCGAATGCGAACCGCTGTGTTCCGACACGGTCCGACGACGGCACTTTCGGCGTTTCGGTGATCGCTGTTTCCGTACATGGCCTTCATTGTCAGACGACGGCACTGACTCACGCTCCGCCGGAACAAACGCTTCGGTCGGTACAATAAGGGAATCAATTGCCATCTTGCGGGCGTCAATGTCTGTCGCGTTCGGTAGCTCCAGAGTTGTAGTACTATTTTCCACCACTGGCCAGGTCGGCGGATCATCCAGGTTTTTATCCGTGGAAAGTGATTCTTGTACCGCTGAAGCGGTCGGCCGTGTCTGTTGTGTGGAGAACGTCGTGAGCGCCGCCGCGTAAGTCACGGGTAGAATAGTCTTCGCCGCTGGTGGTGCAACGCCCTTCGGTGGGAGTTGTGTGATCCGACGCTGGAGGCACTCGGAACGAAGGTGTCCTTCTTTGCCGCATCCGGAACACGTCTTCGGCTGGCCGTCATAAATAACTATGGCCCGGCATCCTCCTATCTGTAGATAGGATGGCACATGTCGTTGGAGATCTATGCGCACTTGGCGTACTCCATTGAGTACTGGATAGGTCTTAAACTGGGTCCATTTTTCAGCCACGTGTTCGTGTACCGTGCCGTAGGGGCGGAGCGCCGCTACAACGTCTGCCGCCGGGAGTTCAAATGGAAGTTCGAATATGCGGATAGTCCGCAGTCCCATTGCGGCATGGCCGACCTCGACGTTGCCAACATTGCCATCTGCGTGGCAGAAGCGGAGTTCTTGTTTCATCTCACGAAGCACCTTGTCGCATGTAGTTTCGTTTATGAGCTTTACATAGACCGTGCTACTGACGATCGAAAAGTGAATGCCGACAATGTCGGCAGCCGGGATCTTGGCTTCCTCTTTTAAAAAGCGTTCGACTTGCAGCGCCTTTGGTCGGGTAAAGTCGTTCCGAAATGTGAATTTCAAGGTTGTTCTTCTGTATTGGTTTGCCATGGTCTTGTAGCGCTACGGCGTCACGTTAGTGTCGGCCGAAGAAAGTAAACAAGGCGCGCGGGCTCTCTCTGACAGCGGAGAACACACACCGCACGTCTGCTTCGCTCGGCTGCGAGAGCCGCACTGCCCCTAGACCACGGGTACATAAACTACTCACTACTAATTTTTTCCTTGTCAGAAACAATCTGTGACTTAGTGTTGCACAAAGTCCAATACACACATAACAAAATATTCTAAACTTTGCTATGGATTAAGGAAGCGGTCTTCACATTAAAGAAAATCATTCTTGAGAAATCAATCCTTGATTATTGACAAAAAGATTGCATAGCATAAGGAGCGTGGAATGTCAGATCCCTTAATCGGCCAGGTAGGTTAGAAAATTTAAAAAGGGAAATGGATAGGTTAAAGTTAGATATAATGGGAATTAGTGAAGTTCGGTGGCAGGAGGAACAAGACTTCTGGTCAGGTGACTACAGGGTTATAAATACCAAGTCAAATAGGGGTAATGCAGGAGTAGGTTTAATAATGAATAGGAAAATAGGAATGCGGGTAAGCTACTACAAACAGCATAGTGAACGCATTATTGTGGCCAAGATAGATACGAAGCCCACACCTACTACAGTAGTACTAGTTTATATGCCAACTAGCTCTGCAGATGACGAAGAAATTGTAGAAATGTATGATGAAATAAAAGAAATTATTCAGATAGTGGAGGGAGACGAAAATTTAATAGTCATGGGTGATTGGAATTCAAGTGTAGGAAAAGGGAGAGAAGGAAACTTAGTAGGTGAATATGGATTGGGGCTAAGAAATGAAAGAGGAAGCCGCCTGGTAGAATTTTGCACAGAGCACAACTTAATCATAGCTAACACTTGGTTTAAGAATCATGATAGAAGGTTGTATACATGGAAGAACCCTGGAGATACTAAAAGGTATCAGATAGATTATATAATGGTAAGACAGAGATTTAGGAACCAGGTTTTAAATTGTAAGACATTTCCACGGGCAGATGTGGACTCTGACCACAAACTGAAGAAACTGCAAAAAGGTGGGAATTTAAGGAGATGGGACCTGGATAAACTGACTAAACCAGAGGTTGTACAGAGTTTCAGGGAGAGCATAAGGGAACAACTGACAGGAACGGGGGAAAGAAATACAGTAGAAGAAGAATGGGTAGCTTTGAGGCAGCAGAGGATCAAGTAGGTAAAAAGAAGAGGACTAGTAGAAATCCTTGGGTAACAGAAGAAATATTGAATTTAATTGATGAAAGGAGAAAATATAAAAATGCAGTAAATGAAGCAGGCAAAAAGAAGTATAAACGTCTCAAAAATGAGATCGACAGGAAGTGCAAAATGGCTAAGCAGGGATGGCTAGAGGACAAATGTAAGGATGTAGAGGCTTATCTCACTAGGGGTAAGATAGATACTGCCTACAGGAAAATTAAAGAGACCTTTGGAGATAAGAGAACCACTTGTATGAACATCAAGAGCTCACATGGAAACCCAGTTCTAAGCAAAGAAGGGAAAGCAGAAAGGTGGAAGGAGTATATAGAGGGTCTATACAAGGGTGATGTACTTGAGGACAATATTATGGAAATGGAAGAGGATGTAGATGAAGATGAAATGGGAGATACGATACTGCGTGAAGAGTTTGACAGAGCACTGAAAGACCTGAGTCGAAACAAGGCCCCCGGAGTAGACAACATTCCATTGGAACTAGTGACGGCCTTGGGAGGGCCAGTCCTGACAAAACTCTACCATCTGGTGAGCAAGATGTATGAAACAGGCGAAATACCCTCAGACTTCAAGAAGAATATAATAATTCCAATCCCAAAGAAAGCAGGTGTTGACAGATGTGAAAATTACCGAACAATCAGTTTAATAAGCCACAGCTGCAAAATACTAACACGAATTCTTTACAGACGAATGGAAAAACTATTAGAAGCTGACCTCGGGGATGATAAGTTTGGATTCCGTAGAAATGTTGGAACACGTTTCTAGCATTTGTAGACTTAGAGAAAGCTTTTGACAATGTTGACTGGAATACTCTCTTTCAAATTCTAAAGGTGTCAGGGGTAAAATACAGGGAGCGAAAGGCTATTTACCATTTGTACAGAAACCAGATGGCAGTTATAAGAGCCGAGGGACATGAAAGGGAAGCAGTGGTTGGGAAGGGAGTAAGACAGGGTTCTAGCCTATCCCCGATGTTATTCAATCTGTATATTGAGCAAGCAGTAAAGGAAACAAAAGAAAAATTCGGAGTAGGTATTAAAATCCATGGTGAAGAAATAAAAACTTTGAGGTTCGCCGATGACATTGTGATTCTATCAGAGACAGCAAAGGACTTGGAAGAGCAGTTGAACGGAATGGATGGTGTCTTGAAGGGAGGATATAAGATGAACATCAATAAAAGCAAAACGAGGATAATGGAATGTAGTCGAATTAAGTCGGGTGATGTTGAGGGTATTAGATTAGGAAATGAGACACTTGAAGTAGTAAAGGAGTTTTGCTATTTGGGGAGAAAAATAACTGATGATGGTCGAAGTAGAGAGGATATAAAATGTAGACTGGCAATGGCAAGGAAAGCGTTTCTGAAGAAGAGAAATTTGCTAACATCGAGTATAGATTTAAGTGTCAGGAAGTCGTTTCTGAAAGTATTTGTATGGAGTGTAGCCATGTATGGAAGTGAAACATGGACGGTAAATAGTTTGGACAAGAAGAGAATAGAAGCTTTCGAAATGTGGTGCTACAGAAGAATGCTGAAGATTAGATGGGTAGACCACATAACTAATGAAGAAGTATTGAATAGGATTGGGGATAAGAGAAGTTTGTGGCACAACTTGACCAGAAGAAGGGATCGGTTGGTAGGACATGTTCTGAGGCATCAAGGGATCACCAATTTAGTATTGGAGGGCAGCGTGGAGGGTAAAAATCGTAGGGGGAGACCAAGAAATGAATACACTAAGCAGATTCAGAAGGATGTAGGTTGCAGTAGGTACTGGGAGATGAAGAATCTTGCACAGGGTAGAATAGCATGGAGAGCTGCATCAAACCAGTCTCAGGACTGAAGACCACAACAACAACAACAAGAAGACTAACAATTAAAAATGTACAAACATTCCTTCAGCTGCATTATTTGAAACATAATCAAAAACGAAGGGCTCAAATTAACACTAACCATGAATGTTATTAGTTGTCTGACGGACAATGATTTCAGTCAATTAATAGTTCTGACAAGCGCATTTCATTCTTGTGAATCACTTTTTTGCCTTTAACATTCCTCCAAAATTTTCTCCATTAATGTACAGAACGAGAGAGTATTAGAAATGAGTTCTCATATTCTTAATTAAGTATTCGAGATAGCTTCTCCAAGATTCACAAAAAATGCATCTCATTTTCTGAAAAACTCAACTGCTCGCTACTAAGCCTCAAATTAGAATGCCCCAGCGCCGCACAACTGACTAACAAGTCAACCACAGATAAAACTAAATACAGAGTCAACGATCTTATTCACTATTTACTCGGTGCCCTCATTCATCTTTGTCCCTGTAGAGTGAAAGAGAGTGATTTAAAGTAGCAGAAAACATATGAGAACGTTAAATTATAAGTTTTAGTTCAAAATATTGTCAATTTTAACAGCATAAATTGACAGTTACATTTCTTTGTTTGTCTTACCTTCTATCTATGAAGCTTCTCTGCTCGTGAGGGTTAAGTTTAGATGCAATTATAAATGCAATTACTTTTTGAATTACGTCTACAATAGTGTTTTTAGGGCTCCGTACCTCAATCAGTAAAAACGGAACCCTTACAGAATCACCTCATTGTCCGTCTGTTTGTCCAATTTCTCAAAACCTTTTTTCTCAGGGGCTGGTAGCCGAATAAAGTTGAAATTTATGTCACATACTGAGGTAGATAGTCGCTTGGCAGAGTGATAAACATAAGACTCTATGTCAGTGAAAGGAAAAGATACAGCCATTTATGTCACATATTATCATACTTGCAAACTCATTAATTAAAAACTTTTGAGTACTTCCCTTTTAGGTAGAATCATGAAATTTGGGGAGGTTTCACAGGACAAATAAAGGAAAATAACTACAAACTGCTTATTTGCAATTATATCACACAAAAAATTTGTCTTTCTTATTTTGTTACCCTACTTCGAACTTGATATTATCTCATTCGTAGAAGGTTTGCAATCCATAGGACTGATATTTTGCTTTTTATGAATGCCGATAACAGACAAAAATCGTCGAGATTCTCGATTCCCGGAATGGACGAACTGTCTGTGTACATAATTTAGTTCCTAAGGAGCCCTCAGTGCGTGAGTCATACTTGCTCTTGGCCAGTTTTTTAAATTATTATTATTATTATTATTAATAATATTATCATTTATCTTTCCTTCCTCAGGCGTTATGTCTGGTTACAAATGGAAAGTGACGTGGACCTTGATCAAGTGTGACTTCCTTTTGACTGTGCGGTATATGTTACATTGCATTTAGGAACTTTCGGGTAATTGAACTTGTATCAATAATTACAGATTTCTGTAGTTGTATATATATGTTTGGATGTAGCTGTATTGCGTTGATGTACTGGTGGATATTGTGTGGTATGACTCCTGTAGTTGACAGTATAATTGGTACAATGTCAACTTTATCCTGATAACACATGTCCTTGACTTCCTCAGCCAGTTGTATGTATTTTTCAACTTTTTCTCCTGTTTTCTTCTGTATATTTGTTGTATTTGGTATGGATATTTCGATCAATTATGTTAATTTCTTCTTTTTATTGGTGTGTATGATGTCAGGTTTGTTATGTGGTGTTGTTTTATCTGTTATAATGGTTCTGTTCCAGTATAATCTGTATTCATCATTCTCCAGTACATTCTGTAGTGCATACGTGTATGTGGGAACGTGTTGTTTTATTAGTTTATGTTGTATCGCAAGTTGTTGATGTATTATTTTTGCTACATTCTCGTGTCTTCTGGGGTATTCTATATTTGCTAGTATTGTACATCCGCTTGTGATGTGATCTATTGTTTCTATTTGTTGTTTGCAAAGTCTGCATTTACCTGTTGTGGTATTGGGATCTTTAATAATATTCTTGCTGTAATATCTGGTGTTTATGGTTTGATCCTGTACTGCAATCATGAATCCTTCCGTCTCGCTGTATATATTGCCTTTTCTTAGCCATGTGTTGGATGCGTCTTGATCAATGTGTGGCTGTGTTAGATGATACGGGTGCTTGCCATGTAGTGTTTTCTTTTTCCAATTTACTTTCTTTGTATCTGATGATGTTATGTGATCTAAAGGGTTGTAGAAGTGGTTATGAAATTGCAGTGGTGTAGCCGATGTGTTCATATGAGTGATTGCTTTGTGTATTTTCTTAGTTTCTGCTCGTTCTATAAAGAATTTTCTTAAATTATCTACCTGTACATAATGGAGGTTTTTTATATGTCGATAAATCCCCTCCCTCCTTCCTTTCTGCTTAATGTGAATCTTTCTGTTGCTGAATGTATGTGATGTATTCTATATTTGTGGCATTGTGATCGTGTAAGGTCTGGTTACTCCATTTCACTACTCCAAATGAGTAGGTCAATATTGGTATAGCATAAGTATTTATAGCTTTTGTCTTGTTTCTTGCTGTCAAATCTGTTTTCAGTATTTTTGTTAGTCTTTGTCTATATTTTTCTTTTAGTTCTTCTTTAATATTTGTATTATCTGTTCCTATTTTTTGTCTGTATCCTAGATATTTATAGGCATCTGCTTTTTCCGTCGCTTCTATGCAGTCGCTGTGGTTATACAATATGTAATCTTCTTGTTTAGTGTGTTTTTCCTTGAGTATGCTAGTTTTCTTACATTTGTCTGTTCCAAAAGCCATATTTATATCATTGCTGAATACTTCTGTTACCTTTAGTAATTGGTTGAGTTTTTGATTTGTTGCTGCCAGTGGTTTTAGATTATCTATGTATAGCAAATGTGTGATTTTGTGTTGGTATGTTCCAGTGATATTGTATCCATAATTTGTATTATTTAGCATGTTGGATAGTGGGTCCAGAGCAAGGCAGAACCAGAAAGGACTTTGTCTCCTTGGTATATTCTACGCTTAATCTGTATTGGCTGTGATGTGATATTATTTGAATTTCTTTGGATATTAAGTGTGGTTTTGCAAATTTTCATTACGATGTTTAGGAACTGTATCAATTTAGCATCTACTTTTTATATTCCCAATATTTATAGTAACAGTAAGTGGGGTACACTATCAAAAGCTTTTTGATAATCAATGTATGCATAGTGTAGCGAACTTTGTTTAGTTTTAGCTTGATATGTCACCTCTGCATCTATTATCAGTTGCTCTTTACATCCTCGTGCTCCTTTGCAACAGCCTTTTTGTTCTTCATTTATAATTTTGTTCTGTGTTGTATGTGTCATTAATTTTTGTGTAATGAGTGAAGTTAATATTTTGCATATTGTTGGTAGGCATGTTATGGGGCGATATTTAGCTGGGTTTGCTGTGTTGGCTTGATCTTTAGGTTTCAGATAAGTTATTCCATGTGTAATGGGTCTGTGCGATGTAACTGTTAAATAATTTAGTTAGATGCGAAAGTGTTGAGGTCAGCTTCTTTAGCCAGAAATTTGTATTTTATCTTTTCCAGGGGCTTTCCAACTGTGAGTAGAATTAATTGCTCGGGCGACTTCATGTTGCAAAATTATCACTTCAGGCATTTGTGGTATCATCTTGTATGTGTCTGTTTCTGCTTGTATCCACCGTGCAAGCCTGTTATGTTGTACCGGGTTTGACCATATGTTGCTCCAGAAGTGTTCCATTTCTGTTATGTTTGGTGCATTGTCTATTTGAATGTGTGTGTTATCTAATGTCTGGTAAAATTTCTTTTGGTTTGTGTTGAATGTTTGGTTTTGTTTCCTTCTATTTTCACTTGTTTTGAATCTTCTAAGTCGTTTGGCCAATGCTTGTAATTTCTGCTTCTTTTCATCTCATTGCTCTATCGCTTCTTGTTGTGAGATGTTACCTAACCTTTTTCGTTTTTTGTCTGATATTTCATTTCTTACATATTGTATTAGCTGTCCGATGTCTTTTCTCAGTTTTTCCATTCTGATCTGTAGCCTGTGTTGCCATGCTGGTTTTGTGGGTTTCAACTGTGTGTTGGTTGGTTCTGATATCTGCCTAGTGTGTATATTTAGTGTAGTGAGTTCTCCTATATAAACCAGTAGTTGTAACTCTTCCATAGTTGTATTTTCATTTATTTTGTTGTGTATGATTGTGTTGATAGTTGTTATTGTTGTTTCGACTTGTGGGTTATTTGGTGGTCTGTGCAAGAATGGTCTAATGTCTGCATTTGTGCCTTTGTATTCTGTATATGTCAGCTGAAATTTTTCTTCTATATCTAACATGTGTGTCACTTCGTGTTCTATTTGTGCTTGTTCTGGTGGCTGTCTTAAGATTTTGTTTTCCTCTGATTGTTTAATTGATGCGTGTTGTTCTTTGTTTGTTTGCTCTGGGATGTTTGAGAACATTACTGTATTTTCTTCTTCTGATTGCACATTATTTTGTGCCAGTATTTGTTGTACTTGTTGTTTGATGTTTTCTAATTCTGACTGGGGTATCCTGTTATTTTTTATTATTACTTGGATCTGATCGGCTAGTCGTTGTTATGTTAAAAATTTCAATTCTGGGTATCTGGTAATAAATGTTGTGTATACTTGTGATCTGTATCCAGTTGTGTTGGTTCCTAAGTTTGTTGCTTGGTAATAACATAACATGAGGTGTAGGTTAACTTCAACTGACCATCTCATCCTCTGTCTTTGTTTTCCTTCCAGAGTGGTTGCAGGAAGCATATCCTGCAAAACACCTCTATTTGGGTTTAAATCATTTTCCGTGGGGCTAGCAGTGTCGTTACCATTGTGGACGGGCATAGGGTTCAAGCGTCGTCCCCGACCCTGACAGCGCTTGACCGAGGCTTCATTAGTTCTGTCCTGAACCAACTAATCACACTAAAAGGGGGGTTAGCCCTATTAGTGGTTTGTTCTTTTCGTCGCCTTTTACGACTGGCAGAACTTACCGTAGGCCTATTCTTTTCCCGGGCCTCCACGGGGTTTATTATTATTATTATTATTATTATTATTATTACGGTTAATGCATAGGGACGTAAGCTAGGACGTAAAATACAGAATCGATACGGAAAATTTTGCACGGCGCTTTTGTTCTGTAGCTTAGGCGGCTTTGGTAGTCATTACGAGGATATTTCCCTGCTTGAGAGACCGCAGTGCCCTACATTCGATTATTTGTGTAGATTTCTATACTAGTTTGGTACGTTGTAACAGCTACTGTTTACGACGTGTAAGTAACTTGACATATACTTCTAGATGCCATCATTGCTCCTGTCAGTGTTTGCGAAATCTGATGTTTTATACGATGTAATACTACATCAAAAAGAGCTGGTGACACTTGAGATAATGGTAAAAGTTACCCAAGAGTCGTAACATGACACGCACTTGTCCTCCTCATACATATTAATCCACTTGATAATGGAGCTTTGAATATCCGAAACCTCTCATGAAAATAAATCAACTGTGTGTGGTAGTACATTTTGTTTCATTTATAAACTGTGTCTCAGTAATGGTGTGGCAAATGCTCGAAATCTTTCTGCAGGATGCTTACAAAGTAAAACAGACTGCACTTTAAATATTTCTGGGGCATTACATGTTCTGCCACCAACTGCGGGAACAATGTCGCAAGACAGAATGTGAAGATCGTAGCCCATCTAAAGGAAGAAATTATTCTGTTAATGTAGGCGTCTTATAATTAAGTATTACAACATACTGCTGATCTCATGTGCCCTGTTTCAGCCTGATAAGGTCAATGGTAGGAGGATTACAATCAAGAATTGTTATCCTTAATCACACTGAGTCCTATCGAAACATTTTGCCAGGAATCTAAAATTGGAACCACGGGTAGCTTAGAGATCACTGGCCAAGCGAAACAATTGCAACGTACTTTTTTAATATTTAGTCCGACCAGTTGAATGTTGAATGTTGACCAGTTACTTAGAAAAACTAACATACACATTCAAAGAGCTGTAAATTTTTAAATATAATATTTCTGTTTGATATTTACTTTGTACGTTTAATTACTTACTACTCATCTACATCTACATCTACATTTATACTCCGCAAGCCACCCAACTTTGTGTGGCGGAGGGCACTTTACGTGCCACTGTCATTACCTCCCTTTCCTGTTCCAGTCGCGTATGGTTCGCGGGAAGAACGACTGTCTGAAGACCTCTGTGCGCGCTCTAATCTCTCTAATTTTACATTCGTGATCTCCTCGGGAGGTATAAGTAGGGGGAAGCAATATATTCGATACCTCATCCAGAAACGCACCTTCTCGAAACCTGGCGAGCAAGCTACACCGCGATGCAGAGCGCCTCTCTTGCAGAGTCTGCCACTTGAGTTTGTTAAACATCTCCGTAACGCTATCACGGTTACCAAATAACCCTGTGACGAAACGCGCCGCTCTTCTTTGAATCTTCTCTATCTCCTCCGTCAACCCGGTCTGGTACGGATCCCACACTGATGAGCAATACTCAAGTATAGGTCGAACGAGTGTTTTGTAAGCCACCTCCTTTGTTGATGGACTACATTTTCTAAGGACTCTCCCAATGAATCTCAACCTGGTACCCGCCTTACCAAAAATTAATTTTATATGATCATTCCACTTCAAATCGTTCCGCACGCATACTCCCAGATATTTTACAGAAGTAACTGCTACCAGTGTTTGTTCCGCTATCATATAATCATACAATAAAGGATCCTTCTTTCTATGTCTTCGCAATACATTACATTTGTCTATGTTAAGGGTCAGTTGCCACTCCCTGCAACAAGTGCCTATCCGCTGCAGATCTTCCTGCATTTCGCTACAATTTACTAATGCTGCAACTTCTCTGTATTCTACAGCATCATCCGCGAAAAGCCGCATGGAACTTCCGACACCATCAACTAGGTCATTTATATATATTGTGAAAAGCAATGGTCCCATAACACTCCCCTGTGACACACCAGAGGTTACTTTAACGTCTGTAGACGTCTCTCCGTTGATAACAACATGCTGTGTTCTGTTTGCTAAAAACTCTTCAATCCAGCCACACAGCTGGTCTGATATTCCGTAGGCTCTTACTTTGTTTATCAGGCGACAGTGCGGAACTGTATCGAACGCCTTCCGGAAGTCAAGAAAAATAGCATCTACCTGGGAGCCTATATCTAATATTTTCTGGGTCTCATGAACAAATAAAGCGAGTTGGGTCTCACACGATCGCTGTTTCCGGAATCCATGTTGATTCCTACATAGTAGATTCTGAGTTTCCAAAAACGACATGATATTCGAGCAAAAAACATGTTCTAAAATTCTACAACAGATCGACGTCAGAGATATAGGTCTATAGTTTTGCGCATCTGCTCGACGACCCTTCTTGAAGACTGGGACTACCTGTGCTCTTTTGCAATCATTTGGAACCTTCCGTTCCTCTAGAGACTTGCGGTACACGGCTGTTAGAAGGGGGGCAAGTTCTTTCGCGTACTCTGTGTAGAATCGAATTGGTATCCCGTCAGGTCCAGTGGACTTTCCTCTGTTGAGTGATTCCAGTTGCTTTTCTATTCCTTGGACACTTATTTCGATGTCAGCCATTTTTTCGTTTGTGCGAGGATTTAGAGAAGGAACTGCAGTGCGGTCTTCCTCTGTGAAACAGCTTTGGAAAAAGGTGTTTAGTATTTCAGCTTTACGCTTGTCATCCTCTGTTTCAATGCCATCATCATCCCGGAGTGTCTGGATATGCTGTTTCGAGCCACTTACTGATTTAACGTAAGACCAGAACTTCCTAGGATTTTCTGTCAAGTCGGTACATAGAATTTTAGTTTCGAATTCACTGAACGCTTCACGCATAGCCCTCCTTACGCTAACTTTGACATCGTTTAGCTTCTGTTTGTCTGAGAGGTTTTGGCTGCGTTTAAACTTGCAGTGAAGCTCTCTTTGCTTTCGCAGTAGTTTCCTAACTTTGTTGTTGTACCACGGTGGGTTTTTCCCGTCCCTCACAGTTTTACTCGGCACGTACCTGTCTAAAACGCATTTTACGATTGCCTTGAACTTTTTCCATAAACATTCAACATTGTCAGTGTCAGAACAGAAATTTTCGTTTTGATCTGTTAGGTAGTCTGAAATCTGCCTTCTATTACTCTTGCTAAACAGATAAACCTTCCGCCCTTTTTTTATATTCCTATTTACTTCCATATTCAGGGATGCTGCAACGGCCTTATGATCACTGATTCCCTGTTCTGCACTTACAGAGTCGAAAAGTTCGGGTCTGTTTGTTACCAGTAAGTCCAAGATGTTATCTCCACGAGTCGGTTCTCTGTTTAATTGCTCGAGGTAATTTTCGGATAGTGCACTCAGTATAATGTCACTCGATGCTCTGTCCCTACCACCCGTCCTAAACATCTGAGTGTCCCAGTCTATATCTGGTAAATTGAAATCTCCACCTAAGACTATAACATGCTGAGAAAATTTATGTGAAATGTATTCCAAATTTTCTCTCAGTTGTTCTGCCACTAATGCTGCTGAGTCGGGGGGTCGGTAAAAGGAGCCAATTATTAACCTAGCTCGGTTGTTGAGTGTAACCTCCACCCATAATAATTCACAGGAACTATCCACTTCTACTTCACTACAGGATAAACTACTACTAACAGCGACGAACACTCCACCACCGGTTGCATGCAATCTATCCTTTCTAAACACCGTCTGTACCTTTGTAAAAATTTCGGCAGAATTTATCTCTGGCTTCAGCCAGCTTTCTGTACCTATAACGATTTCAGCTTCAGTGCTTTCTATCAGCGCTTGAAGTTCCGGTACTTTACCAACGCAGCTTCGACAGTTTACAATTACAATATCGATTGCTGCTTGGTCCCCGCATGTTCTGACTTTGCCCCGCACCCGTTGAGGCTGTTGCCCTTTCTGTACTTGCCCGAGGCCATCTAACCTAAAAAACCGCCCAGCCCACGCAACACAACCTCTGCTACCCGTGTAGCCACTTGTTGCGTGTAGTGGACTCCTGACCTATCCAGCGGAACCCGAAACCCCACCACCCTATGGCGCAAGTCGAGGAATCTGCAGCCCACACGGTCGCAGAACCGTCTCAGCCTCTGATTCAGACCCTCCACTCGGCTCTGTACCAAAGGTCCGCAGTCAGTCCTGTCGACGATGCTGCAGATGGTGAGCTCTGCTTTCATCCCGCTAGCGAGACTGGCAGTCTTCACCAAATCAGATAGCCGCCGGAAGCCAGAGAGGATTTCCTCCGATCCATAGCGACACACATCATTGGTGCCGACATGAGCGACCACCTGCAGATGGGTGCACCCTGTACCCTTCATGGCATCCGGTAGGACCCTTTCCACATCTGGAATGACTCCCCCCGGTATGCACACGGAGTGCACTTTGGTCTTCTTCCCCTCCCTTGCTGCCATATCCCTAAGGGGCGCCATTACGCGCCTGACGTTGGAGCTCCCAACTACCAGTAAGCCCACCCTCTGCGACCGCCCGGATCTTGCAGACTGAGGGGCAACCTCTGGAACAGGACAAGCAGCCATGTCAGGCCGAAGATCAGTATCAGCCTGAGACAGAGCCTGAAACCGGTTCGTCAGACAAACTGGAGAGGCCTTCCGTTCAGCCCTCCGGAATGTCTTTCGCCCCCTGCCACACCTTGAGACGACCTCCCACTCTACCACAGGTGAGGGATCAGCCTCAATGCGGGCAGTATCCCGGGCAACCACAGTTGTAGCCCGATCGGGGGATGCGTGGGACTCATATGCAGTCTGCATGCTTGTCGGTGGTTCGTACACGTTAACAGGGCAAAAGATATCTGAATGTTGAAAGAATAAGAAAAGGAATAACAGCAAACAACGGGCTATAGGACACGGAGCTTACCACCTGTCGATGGGCTTAATTTATCTTGAGTGCTTAGGTCATAGTTCACCAACCGCCCGTATGAACTTGGATTCACGTTGTTAGAGTCATCGAACCAAGTGGACGCAAAGGGGCTCAAAAATATGTCCCACATTAATTTGTCAACTATCTCAGTTAAACAACCCAGATATTCTTTACCGTTATGTGACTTCGTATTCAGTGTGGCGAGAAATGAGAACTATCGAGACTGATAAAAACTGCTGCTTCTAAGGAACCTACAGTTCTTTCAAAGAATAAACAATCAGACACTTTGACATAATTATTTTCACACGCAATAAAGCATGTTATGTCTCAACACAAAAGTTCAACCAAGCAAGTAGGCCAATAACTTGATTTCAATAAAGCCAACTATCAGTCACGAGTCAAGAATACAACAAATCAGAGGTGAGATATTATTCTCATTCTCGTACAGATATCCTCATTAATTTCCTAGCTAATAATAATCAGTATCATTTCGATTCAAATTCCTTACAAGCAGAGTTTTTCTGGTGCGTACAAGCAATAGATGATACCTTTCACTACACGACTATCTAACACTAATATCATTAAATATGGTCAGTCAACAGAGGGCACAGTCGGGCGTTGTTCCATCACCGCAGCATTCCCGCCTCGCTGCCGTGAAACTCGCTGCCAGGGACCAGACAGATACCGTTGCTCCGGCGCTCGCACCAGTGGCAGCGTAGCTCGAGCAATTATAATTATCTGGAACAGTTTTAATCCATTGAATACATAGAAAATCCCCAACGCCAGCAGTTCGTTGGCCTCTCAGCACTAGTGTTATTAAAAACCAGAGAACTAGATGCATTTTCAGATATTAAAAATATGTCATGACGGTCGATGTAAGCAATCCGTCACAAGCTAAAGTTGTAGAACTCTCAGTCTTCGTCGTATTTCGATAAATTATGTTTTGTCGTGCAGATAAAAAAAAGTTCTGTCTTTCACATAAATCAAATAAAACATTCACTGGCAAGAGAAAGACTTATTTTCATCTCTACGGTAAAGCATAACTGAAGTAACAACTGATGGTTGCGAACATGAACAATACTTTTTCCATTAAGTTAAGATGCTCAGCCTTTAAGGGACACCAATGGAATGCTGAGGAAGATCACAGCAGGGATGGAAACATCGACTAGTTACTAAGTTCGAAGAACAATATGACGCCGTGCAATACCTCACATTAAATCATCAGCGACATCGGCAACGCAGATTTACGTGAATATTTAAACTGCCACGACATAATGGGGTCAACTCCGAACGATTTATTTAACAAACATTTTTGCCGTACTACTTCACGACTATTCATAAATGTTGCACAGATTCTAGCAATTTTGGATAAAATAATTTTGAATTTTGGGCCACGTCATGGTGAACTACTAAAACAGTTAAATTTACAACGTTTCGACTGACTTGCCGCAGTCGTCATCAGGGTGGATCGCAACAAGTTGCTGTAAACGGCAAATTAGTTATTTTAGTAGTTTACCATTACGCTGCCCTATACCTAAATTACTTCATCCAAAATGACACCGGCCGTGGAAGCCTACGAATTCAAATCTCATAATTGGTAACAAAAGCCGGACATCTTTCTCATCGATCTACAGAGAAACCAATTTCTTACATGGCTTTTACATCTTTTTGATCAAATTTAGAGTCCACTAATGAATCTGATGAACGAGGGTGTGCTCAAAAGTAATTTCCTCCGACTTTTTACGTGGGGACGTTATTAACATTATACAACTGTATTCTTCATTTCTACATAATTATTTATTTCTCGGCATAGTCACCCTGGCGACGATCAAATTTCTCAAAATGAGATGCCAGTTTCTTGATACCGTCACTGTAGAACTTCGGCGGCGGAGACACAATTTCACCTGTGCTTGTGTCGTTTCAATTTCTGTCCAAGTGAGATGCTCCACGGTGTTCTTTAAGTTTTGGAAACAGGCGAAAATTAGATGGAGCCAACTCGGAACTGTATGCTGGATGGTCGATGACAATGTATCTAAGGCGTGGGATTGTTGTGGATGTCGCTGCGCTAGTGTTTGTTTGACATTGTAATGCTGAGCGAGAGGGTGCTTCGTGTGTGGACGAACTCTTCGAATTCGAAACTTGATTATAGCACACCGTTTCTCACGCACCGACTTAGTTATGTTATATACCACCATGTTACACACTACAACTCGCATCCCTCTTGCGACAGACAGCTGTAAATACGTAGACATGAAGAATAAAAATGTAAAAGATTAATAATGTTTGCTTTATTTAGAAAGCATAAAGAGTTTTCACACAAAAAGTTCGAAGGCATTACTTTTCAGCACACCTTAGTATTACTGCATTATTTCAAAACATAGACTGGTCTGAAACGTCATTACATGTGACCAACATGAGACTGAATTGAGCCAGATGACGGTGTGGGCACATGATGCGGTAAGTACATTGATCAGCCAGAAAATTATGACCAACGATCTACTATCGATGTAAACCTGTGCAGGCGATACCAGCATCACCTGATGAGAAATGACTGCTACTCAGACACACACATGGTTCGCATAATAATAGTGAGCGTGCTGTCTGCGTAGAATTGGGCAGGTGCGCCATCTTCCGAGTCTGACCGGAGGCAGATTGCGATGGCCTGGTGGTTCGGCATGAATGTTTCGTCAACTGCACGACTTGTCGGATGCTCGAGGAGTGCTGCGGTGAGGGTGTTCAACACATAGCGAAACCAAGGCGAAACCACGTACAGACGTAGTGCGGTTGGATGACCACCCTTCATTACAGATGTCGGACGTGGTCGACTAGGCAGACTGGTAAAACAGGGCAGGCGGCGAACTGTGACAGGATTAACATCAGACTTTAAAGCTGGGCAGGGTACACGTGTGTGGTACACAGTGCACCGAACACGCTTAATGATGAACCTCCGCAGCCAACGACCCACGCAGTTGCCAATGTTTACACCACGACATCGGCAGCTACGACTGAATGGGCACGTGACCATCGGCATTGGATGTTGGCACTGGGCGCTGGCACAGTGGCAGATCCGTCGTCTTCGAGGGTAACAGCACCTTAGCACCTGTACTGCGGAAAGCAAACAAGTTGGCGGAGGCTCCATTATGTCCGGGGAACATTCAAGTGGACAACCATGTTTCCAGTGGAGCTCGTACAAGGCACCATGTTGGCGAAAGAGTACCGTACACTGGTAATTTTCCGACAGCAGTGGCATTTTGCAACAAGGTAATATGCTATGTCACAAGGTCAGGAGCGTGATGGAGTGGTCTGAGGAAAACAGTGGCGAGTTCTAATTGACGTGCTGGCCCCCCAACTCGCCAGATCTGATCCCAGTGGAACATATCTGGGATGTGGTTAAACATGGCGTCAGAGTTCGTTGCCCCCTCCACGGAATTTACGAGAGTTAGATGACGTGTGTGCAGATGTGGAGCCAACACCCTCCAGCGACCTACCAAGGCCTCATTGCTTCCATGCCACGATGCGTTGCCGCTGTTATCCGTGCCAAAGGTGGACATATTAGTTATTAGGTAGATGTCAATTTTCTGCGTGATCAGTGTAAAATACATACAGTGTGTCTCAATTTCGTTAGGATGGTGACTATGAAAAACGTAAGTCATTAATTATGTTAACATAACCACTATTTTTATTCAAAACAGTCCCCATCGGAATCAATACACAGTTGAAATCCTATTAAAAGTGTTTTTTGGGAAAATCACCTTAGTCCTGTTTTCGACTTTTATTTAGTGCCGCAGTACAGTTTTCTTGAACGTTCTTAACTGCATCGTAACGGTGTCCATTCATTGTCAACTTTTAGTTGGTGACGAAGCAGAAGTCACCTGGGACCAAATTCGTCAAATGAAGTGGGCGATCCAGGAGTGTGACCTGTCTGATGTCAAAAAACGAGCTCACGATCTTCACTCTGTGGGCTGGGGTGTGTCGTAGAGGGCGACGAGGTATCTGCCTCTCGGGATTTGGTTAAATTCGACAAATTCTCTCCCACAAACACAAAATTTAATACAAGACTTGATGCTGCCTCGCTGCTCCACCGACATTTACCGACAAGTGTCAGAGACATACTGTTATATTCGCGACCAGAATACCTATTGCAACCTCTATGATCTACACGACTGCTGCTGAAACTTCGAAGATCGTGACGTGACAACTCGCCACAAGATAGAATGCCAGTCTGGAATTTCACACAAGCTGTCTAACGGACAATGTGTAGAAGCGGAGGAAGGATGTGAGCAGATGGGAAAATGGAAGAGGACGTAGATGAAGAGTAGATGGGAGACATGATACTGCGAGAAGATTTTGATAGAGCAATGAAAGACCTATCTAGAAACCAGGCCCCGTGAGTAGACGACATTCCGTCAGTCCTACTGATAGCCTTGGGAGAGCCAGCCTCGACATCACAATTCCATCTTGTGTGCAAGAGTTTGAGACTGGTGAAATAGCTTCAGACATCGAGAAAAATATATCAGTTCCAATTCCAAAGAAAACAGGTTCTCACATATGTGAATAATACCGAACTATCATTTTAACGAGTCATGGTTGCAAAATATTGACACGAATTCTTTACAGAAGAATGGGGAAACTGGTAGAAGCCGACCTCTGAGAAGATCAGTTTGAATTTCAGTGAAATGTGGGCACATGTGCTACAATAGTGACCCGACCCTACGACATATGTCAGAAGACCTAGACAAAGCTTTTGACAATGTTGACTGGAATACTCTCTTTTCAATTCTGAAGATAGCAGGGGTAAAATACAGAGCGAAAAGCTGTTTACAATTACTACAGAAACCAGCCCGTAGTTATACGAGTCGAGGGGCATGAAACCGAAGTACTGGTTGAGAGGGAAAAGAAACAGGATTATAGCTTATCCTCCGTGTTATGCAATATATACATTGAACAAGCAGTGAAAGAAACAAAAGAAAAATTGGGAGTAGGTATTAATATTCAGGAAGAAGAAATAAAAACTTTAATGTATGCCGATGACATTATAATTCTGTCAGAGACAGAAATGACTTGCAAGAGCAGTTGAATGAATGGACAGTGTCTTGAAAGACAGGTACAAGATGAGCATCAATAAAATCAAAACAAAGATAAGGGAATCCAGTCGATTTAAATCAGGTGATGCTGAGGGAATCAGATTAAGAAACGAGACACTTAAAGTAGTAAATGAGTGTTCATATTTGGGCAGCAAACTAGCTGATTATGAGCGAAGCAGAGAGGATATACATATAGGCAGGCAACTGCAAGAAAAGCGATTCTGAATAAAAGAAATTTGTTAACATATAATACAAATATTAGTTTTAGGAAGTCTTTTCTGAAAGTATTTGTATGAAGTGTAGTCATGTACGGATGTGAAACATGGACGATTAATAATTTAGACAAGAAGAGAACAGAAGCTTTTGAAATGTAGTACTGCAGAAGAATACTGAATATTAGATAGGTAGGTCCCATAACTAATGAGGAGGTACGGAATAATACTTGGGAGAGAAGATATTCTTGCCACAGTATGACTTTAAGAAGGTATCGGTTGATAAAACACGTTCTGAGACACCAAGGGATCACCAGTTTAGTACTGGAGGAAAGTGTGGGGGTTAAAAATAATAGAGGGAGACCAAGAAATGAATACAGGAAGCTGATTCAGAAGGATATAAGTTGCAGTAGTTATTCGGAGGTGAGGTTTGCGTAGACAGAGTAGCATGGAGAGCTGCATTAAACCAGTCTTCCGACTAAAGACTTCAACAACAACAGCATTAAACGCCGTTAAAATTCACAACATTTCAAGGTTAAAATTTATATAAACTTCAGTTTTCCATTTTCTTAGTGCATAGTGCAATAGCAAAATTCTTTTTTTTTTTTTTGTCTATATCAACTTTTTAGTCTCGACTTCACGTACACCACTGTGATATGTTGTATCCTTTACACTACACATATAGATTCCTTCAGAGCTGTGTACTCAGTGTCCATCTTCCATGCGCGGGACCTAGGCTAAATCCCCAGTCAGACAGTGATTTTTCTTGGTGATGGGGCGGGATAGTGTCCGATGAGCCTTGTGGTGAGGAGGTGACAAAGATCATGGGCTACCTCCTAATTTTTCCGGGCGTACTGCAGTAGTTCGAAGTTGTATGAACTCAACAAGTTGTCCGTGCAGAAATATTAAGCCTTGCTGAATCTATAGCCGCCCATAATTGCGGAAGTGTTGCCACCGCAAGATTTTGTGTACGAACTGACCTCTCAGTTGTGCCTCGTAAATGTTTTACGGGGTTCATGTCAAGTGATCTGGGTGGCCAAATCATTCACTCTAACTTCTTCAAACCGATCGTGAAAAATTGTGTACCAGGGACATGGAGCATCATGAAGTCCATGATGGCTGAAAATGGTCTCCAAGTAGCCGTACATAACCATTTCAGTTAGACCATAGGACACGGCCCATTCCAAGTAAACACAGCCCACACTTTTATGGAGCCATCACCAACATGAACAGTGCCTTGTTGACTACCTGGGCCCATGCCTTCCTGGGGTCTGTGTCATACTAGGACCCTACCACCAGCTCTTACATCTGAAATGGGGAAAATTGGTATTCATGTGACCAGGTCACGGTTTTCCAGTCGTTAGAGTCTGCAGGAGGAGAGGAGATGCAGGCGATGTCGTGGTGTTAGCAAGGGCACTCGCGTAGGCCATCTGCTGCCATAGCAGCAGCACTGTTCTAACGGATACGTTCGTCGTACGTCCTACATTGATTTCTGCGGTTGTTTGACGCAGTGTTGCTTGCCTTTTAGCACTGACCACACAAACACCGCTGCTCTCTGTCGTTATGTGAAGGCAGCTGCTCTCTGTCGCTATGTGAAGGCAGTCAGTCACTGGGTTATCTGTTGTGAGATGCAATGCTTGAAGTTTGGTATTTTCGGCATACTCTCGACACTGTGAATATCGGAATATAGAATTCACTAGCGATTTCCAAAATGGAATATCCCACGCGTCTGGCTGTAACTACCATCCAAATGGTTCAAATGGCTCTGAGCACTATGGGACTTAACATCTGAGGTCATCAGTCCCCTAGACTTAGAACTACTTAAACCTAACTAACCTAAGGACATCACACACATCCATTCCCGAGGCAGAATTCAACCTGCGACCGTAACAGTCACGCGGTTCCGGGTTGAAGCGCCTAGAACCGCTCGGCCAACTACCATCCAGCGTTCAAAGTCTGGTAACTCCGGTTGTGCGGCCATCATTTCAGAAACATTTTCACATGGTTCATCTGAGTACAAATGACAAACCCGCCATTGCACTTCCCTTTTATGCCTTGTGTACACATTACTACCGTCAAATAAAATGGTTCAAATGGCTCTGAGCACTACGAGACTTAACATCTGAGGTCATCAGTCCCCTAGACTTAGAACTACTTAAACCTAACTAACCTAAGGACATCACACACATCCATGCCCGAAGCAGGATTCGAACCTGCGACCGTAGCGGTCGTGCGGTTCCAGACTGAAGCGCTCAGAACCGCTCGGCCACACCGGCCGGCTACTACCGTCATTTGTGTGTGTATATCATTTACCCATGATTTTTGTCAGTGTACGGCACAGGATGGCACGAAGGGTGGTGAGCACCTTGCAGTCCTGTAACTCTGATGGAGAGTTAATTTAGTTAATTCTTTATATACCTATGAAGAAGTGGTGCTTTCGTATTTCCAATTTTTTCTCTTCAATATCTTTCATTCTCATCAAGTAACTTTATCAGTCATTAGCATAGTTTCATCAGCATATTTAACTCTTCGCAATGGATCTCCTCCAAGTTTGTTATTAGACCGTATGTCAGTACTTAAGTCTTGAATAATTTCCATGGAATACCAGTTGTTTCCATTTAAAACATTTATTACCTTTCTGTCTGACACTGTTATTTCTTCACATCTATCAAACAATTTTAAATTTTAATTTTTTTTACAGTGACACATTCATCAGAATTCAATCCTACCCTCTTCCTTTGTGGCACAGCTAATGTGCATATTTAAATTCCATTTAGTATTTTTTTCTCTCCCTTCATTTGGTAACTCTAGTGTACTCTATTTTACCTTATTTAATACTTCTCTATACTATGCTAACATATATGTCGGTTCTAGAATGGTGTGTGCCTCGTGGCCTGAAACCATTCTCTGTAGACCTAGGTCGTATTCTTCGTGTACTAGGTATGAGTATCAAAGTCCGAGCAAATTTCGCTTGTCAGAAAACCCTCTCGTATCTTTACGATGGTACATCAGTTTGCAAAAGAGGAAAGAGGTAGCTGCGATGGTACATCAGTTTGCCAAAAACCAAAGAGTTGTTTCCTATTGGTAGAGTTAAGCTAGAAGTATTCTAAAACCAGTTTTTAGTACCATCAAGTTGAACGTGTTGCTTCAAAGCAACCAGTCTGCACGCCGATTAAGTGGTCTGCATGTCGTTTAAGTGCCTATAGATTCAAATAAATCTGATTATACAGGGTAATGGTTCATCAGGTTTCCAAGCACTGTTTATTTGCAAGTGTACAACGTACAGAAACGGGTGATACAAGAAATGACTGATACACTCACCAAATCTCTGGTACATTCTACAAATGTTCAACGTGTGGACCACTGGTCACGCGGCACACTTCCGAACGGTAATCCAGTTCTGTCCACACTTCCCATACTTTCATTAGCATGTATCTCTGAATGTCCGTCAGAACAACAGTGACGCGTTCAGTGATGCGTTGCTGGAGTTCTTGCAGCGTAGTTGGCATTGTGGGCGAATATATTTGTGTTGTCATCTATCACCCGTCTTTTTTTTTACATCGTTTACTTATCAATAAAAAGCATATTGAAACCCACTTTAGTTTTACCCTGTGTGTATGATATTCGAAAGTCAGTATGGCTCAAAATGCAGATATCTTTGGTTGAATTAATGATGGCGTACTTTGGATCAATCAGAGCCTAAGTAGAACAAGTAATACGCAGCTGTTTCCGAAAATTTTATTCTTTTCTTGTATACCAAATTTAGTCTTGTGAATTAATTTAACTGGGAATGTATTCACAGTTGTGAATATGTACCACTTTCGGCTGTATAATGGAATGACGGCAACGAAAGTTTGTGCCGGGCTGGAATTCGAACTCGGATTTCCCGCTTTACGAGCCTTAATGGCTTCGGTCATCCGAGCACGAATCACGGCCACACCCAAACTACTGTACGTAGTCGCCCATGTGCCACAACCTGCTATCATACGTTACGTGCGTTCTTGTGTATGAAGGTAATACTTAGGGAGAGTCGAGTGCTCGGTACAGGCGAATAAATACGAAATAGTAGTGCCCGTGATATTAAGAAGTACGGCCCAATATTTCTTCGGACGGCATGGTGACTTTTAAGAACTAAGATCCACTGTTCCTTAGGGCATGCATGCCCGAACTTCTTAATAACGAAGGCACTGCTATTTCATAATTAATTTAACAGCTGCAAGAGTCTATGTGTATTTAGCACGAGGCGATTGGAACTGAAATTCGAAGAACGAACTAACGAATGTTTTTCTAACCGAACTAATTATTTCCTACCGTTTATTGCTCTATAAATGTCAATGGATGCGTCCTTCATTTTGCGGTTAATTATTATTGCGTTTATGTTATTTTTCCCCGTAGCAATACTAAACAAACATTTGCAACGAAATTCTAAACTGTTGTTCATAGTTTGCTGCAGATTGCTAAATGCGTTGAATGCAGTCAGGATCTGATGGCTTCGTTTACTAATCGCTGTATTGTACTCCTACTGTTTTGCTTGTACAATTATTCTGTTATTCACAGAGTCACTACTGATCAACTACATTCTTATTAAGTCAATTATATTTTCTAATAATACAGTTAATACAGTTAGCGGAACAAACACTGGTAGCAGTTACTTCTGTAAAATATCTGGGAGTATGCGTACGGAACCATTTGAAGTGGTTCAAAATAGTATGGTTCAAATGGCTCTGAGCACTATGGGACTCAACTGCTGAGGTCATCAGTCCCCTAGAACTTAGAACTACTTAAACCTAACTAACCTAAGGACATCACACACATCCACGCCCGAGGCAGGATTCGAACCTGCGACCGTAGCGGTCGTGCGGTTCCAGACTGTAGCGCCTTTAACCACTCGGCCACTCCGGCCGGCCATTTGAAGTGGAATGATCATATAAAATTAATTGTTGGTAAGGCGGGTGCCAGGTTGAGATTCATTGGGAGAGTCCTTAGAAAATGTAGTCCATCAACAAAGGAGGTGGCTTACAAAACACTCGTTCGGCCAATACTTGAATATTGTTCATCAGTGCGGGATCCGCACCAGGAGATGTTTAGCAAACTCAAGTAGCAGACTCTGCAAGAGAGGCGCTCTGCAGCGTGGTGTAGCTTGCTGTCCAAGTTTCGAGAGGGTGCGTTTCTGGATGAGGTATCGAATATATTGATTCCCCCTACTTATACCTCCCGAGGACATCACGAATGTAAAATTAGAGAGATTCGAGCGCGCGCGGAGGCTTGCCGGCAGTCGTTCTTCCCGCGAACCATACGCGACTCGAACAGGAAAGGGAGGTAATGACAGTGGCACGTAAAGTCCCCTCCGCCACACACCGTTTGGTGGCTTGCTGAGTATAAATGTTGATGTAGATTTAGAATTTGAAAATGCTGAGCCGTGCGAAGTGGCCTCGCGGATTGAGCCGCCATGTCACGGTTTCCGCGGCCCCTTCCACCAGAGGTTCGAGTCCTCCCTCGGGCATGGGTGTGTGTGTGTTGTTCTCAGCATAAGTTAGTTTAAGTAGCGTGTAAGTCTATAGACCGATGTTCTCTGCAGTTTGCCCCCTTACGAATTCATACATACATTTTTATACACACACACACACACACACACACACACACACACACACACATATATATATATATATATATATATATATATATATATATATATACATTTTATTTTATTTTTTTTTTTTTTTTTTGAAATGCTGCCTGTATTCAAGTAATAACATGGAGCCTACGTACGAACCATCGCTTACAGAATACATACGCTTGACATAGCGTAAAGAATCTGGCGGAAAACAGATTGTGTACATAATCAGAAGACATAGTTCTTGAAATTTTATATCTAAGTAGAGCAGAGTTCACAAAACTAATTACTGGCCGTTATCACAGGTATTACGACGCACGTTGACGATCACCCCACCTCTTTCTTTATAATGTCATTCTGTTGACTATATAAGCCCGAATGCATTTAATACCAGGCATCAGTCCAGTTTGTTTTCAACCGACTCGACGATTACTACAGTCATCATGAAAGGTGAGTATCATTTAGGATACTGTTAACTGCCCGCTTATGAGTTAGGAACTGAAAATATATTTTTTAACCAGAATTTTCAATGTGCTAGTTGTTCCATAGTTGCTTAAGAACGCAGAATGTCATACGTAATTGAGCTACGTTCCTGTTATCCTTTATAATTTAAGTTACGGTCTACGTGAGCTGAAGAAGAAGGAATCACAATGTGAGGGATAAATATTTAGCGTCATGTCTTCGCCGCAGTCATTAGAGTCGAAGCACGAACTCAAATAGGGCAAAGACCTACTCTTCCCAAATATTATCTGCGAGGTCTATTACCTTTTTTCTGTTATACACCGGGTGATCAAGAAGTCAGTATATTTTTGAAAACTTAATAAACCAAGGAATAATGTAGATAGAGAGGTAAAAATTGACACACATGCTTGGAATGACATGCGGTTTTATTAAAACCAGGCGCTCCACCCCATACTGCTGGACGCGTGAAAGATCTCTTGCGCGCGTCGTTTGGTGATGATCGTGGGCTCAGCGGCCACTTTCGTCATGCTTGGCCTTCCAGGTCCCCAGACCTCAGTCCGTGCGATTATTGGCTTTGGGGTTACCTGAAGTCGCAAGTGTATCGTGATCGACTGACATCTCTAGGGATTCTGAAAGACAACATCCGACGCCAATGCCTCACCATAATTCCGGACATGCTTTACAGTGCTGTTCACAACATTATTCCTCGACTACAGCTATTGTTGAGGAATGATGGTGGACATATTGAGCATTTCCTGTAAAGAAGATAAAGCAAAGATTATCTTACTTTGTTATGCTAATTATTGCTATGCTGATCAAATGAAGCGCCATCTGTCGGACATTTTTTGAACTTTTGTATTTTTTTTTGTTCTAATAAAACCCCATGTCATTCCAAGCATGTGTGTCAATTTGTACATCTCTATCTACATTATTCCGTGATTTATTCAGTTTTCAAATTTATACTGACTTTTTGATCACCTGGTATAAGCTTATTCGTCCAGGATGTTCCTAGGCATGTCTAGGAAATAGGTTGAAACCCACATTCTGGCTAACGAGCACTTCATTCTGCACGTTGATCGATCCAGTTTCGATAAATTCGTTGTGAAAAATGTAGACAATTGCGGATCACTTTCCTGTATTTCAATAAATCAAAATAAGGTGATGTAGAGCCAGGTATGATTAGTCAGTGTGGCTAACAACCAGTTGTCAGACTTCAGATCTAATGCCATTTTCAAGATTTGCATTTCACTGGTTCTGCGTACTAATTCCGTCATTTGGTTCTTCGTTCTTATAATGTGAAGATAGATAGTCCTAGACCATTAAATCCACAAACTTATAAAGGGATCACTTTGATTCGAATCCAGAACATCCAAGAAGGAAGGCAGCGATGTAGCACACAAGACAATTAAGATGATATATAACACATCCGCTCAATGAGTTCATGAAAATCGATTAAACGCAGCGGCTCGTAAATACCAGGAGCCGTTTACCAAATATTATGAATAAACTATCACACGCTGGAACATTACGATTACACAACTAAGAGTAATCCAATTTTCGAATCACTATTTAATTAGCAAATTTCATCATTGCTTTATCATATTTCTCCGCCGTAAATATATTCAGTATCTTTCCTCGTGTTGCCTTTTCTGTACTGCATGTGACTACAAAAAGAGATGGGGAAATCAGGAACAGAGACGGCCACATTATATATCTTGCTCGAGATATGTGACTCACCATACGATTTGTTTCCCTGCAGTGTTGGCAGGCCTTCTGGTGGTGAGTGTGTTGGCAGCAGTGGCCACGGCGACCACGCCCACATGTCCCGAGGATGACGGCGCCACGGCCGTCTTCTTTCCTGACGACACGGACACCCACGGCTACTGGGAGTGCAGCAGCGGCAAAGCCGTCCACATGGTGTGCCCCGACGGACTCGTCTGGAACTCCAATATCAACGCCTGCGACTGGCCGGACTCCAGGAAATAGAAGATGCATGCTTGTCCCATCCAAAGACAATAGACCTGACCATTCACCTTCGCGCTACAACAAGACTTTTTCTCTAAGATTAATTTTGTGATTGACGTTTCGCCCCAGATCTTCTGTTAATGTTAAATGTCCCTGTAAAATTTTGTGTTACATAAACTCAACTAAAATAAACTTACATAAGTAAATAACTGTCCGACGCTCCAAAATCTCATAACTGCTTTCTATCCTCGATAAATTAATTAAGTCCTAATGCAAACTAAGGTTAGAGAAATTCCTTAACGACATCTTATATCACATTGATACAAGTTCATTCACATTTTGACTCTTACATGTATATCGAACACATCACACTAAACAATCTTGTGATTATTTCGCTCCGCCGTCACCTATCAATATTGAACCTCATTACACTTTACTCTGGCCCAGAATCAATCACAAATTTTCGTAATAGTGATCACTCCAATGCTTAGTGAAAAGTTATTTTTGATGACTCTAGAGATTACAGGCGTTAAAGGACAGATGTTAATGCTTCCCAGGAGATGTCTGCAAATGCAGAGAATTCTTCAGAACCTCGAGCATACGTACAATTGTTCAACTTAAAAGTGAAGCAGACATATAGAACATTACAAATCCAAGACTGTCTCTGTAATGTTTCAGATATTCACTGCCCACTTAGAAAAGTAACTCTATTAAAATCAACCAATGGAAAAAGCTGGCTCTAGAAGCAGATATAGTAGAATGGAATATTTGCAGACACGAACAAAATTTCTGAATGTACCAACAACTTTGAATTTATAGACTTTCTACAAATGTGCTTGAGAATCGAGGCAGTGATTCCTGAAATGTTAGTATACTGACGAGGACGATCGAGCAAGTGAAAGAGGAGTCGTAAATGAAGATTTCTTACATGACCAAGACTGTTCTCAACAGCTGTGCAGGAAACCTGCAGAAACCTTCAACTGCGAACAAAAAAAGAAATGTGTGATAAGGAAATCTACTACAACCATCTTTGCTTTGATCATGACCATGTGGTGTTTTCGTCTAGCGCACAAATGTTTCAAAAACTAATCGAGAAAGAAACAGATCGAATTTGAACTATTCTGAGAACGCTACGATGACATACAGTCAACGTATTGGAAGAAATCTTACACAAATTAACAAAGAAGTCATGCTCCTTTTAAGAAAGGAGAGCTACTATGGTCGGATGACAAGTAACAGTGTTTTTAATCTCTGTATTCAGTGTTCTGACTGCTCTGAGGTCACCGCCGGCGACTTTGTGCCCAAAAATTCTTATTTCCCCTTTAAATTTCGGACATTTCCACAGTGGAAGAAATTTTATTTGCGCGGCTGCATGCCCGAAATTTAATGGACTATTCATTACGCCGCGAGAAGTTGAAAATGCACTTCTTATTCCGGTCCCACGTGAAATCGCTAATCCAGTCACTCGTTAATCAGTCCGATGTTGCAGTAGAAGACAGCAAAAGGAAACCAAGTTTTAAACTTCCCCTTTAAGAAATCGTTCGCGGGGGAAAACCGTACAAACGTACCGTCGATTCAACGTCGCACAGAATCCCGTATGGAATACATGGTGATAAACATACCAGCAGTAGAGAGAAAGCTGAAAAAAATTTAAAGCATATAAGTTACCAGGTCCGGATGGAATCCCAGTTTCGGTTTACAAAGAGTGCTCTACAGCATTGACCTCTTACTTACCTTGTATTTATATCGAAGTTCTCGTCCATCGGAAAGTCCGTAGCGACTTGGAAAAAAACCGCAGGTGACTTCTTTACATAAGAAGGGTGAAAGAACGGGCCAGAAAAATTACAGATCAATATCCTTAACGCCGGTTTCCTGCAGATTTCTTGAACATGTTCTCAGTTCGAAAACAATAAATTTTCCTTCACATGGAAAAGCTTCTGTCCACGAAACAGCACGGTTTTAGATAGTCTCAGTCGAGAAAAACTCAGATATCGCTTATCTCACATGATACTCTGCGAAATATGGATGGAGGGCAACAGGCAAATTCCACATCCCCGGATTTCCGAAAAGCATTTGACACAGTGCCTCACTGCGGACTCGTATTTCAGCGACTCGAATACTTATTGAGTAACAGTACCCAGTACGTGGAACTCGACGGCGAGTGTTCATCAGGGACAAGGGTATCGACAGGAGTGTTCTAGTGAAGTGTGATAGGACCGCTGTTATTTTCTTTATAGACAAATGAAATGGCGGGCAGGGTGTGCATAAATCTACTATTGTTTTCTGATGCTGTGGTGTACGGTATGGTGTTGTCGCTGAGTGTTGCACGATGAAAGATGACCTGGGGAAAATTGATAACTGATGTGATGAATGGCAGCTAGCTCTAAATGTAGCAAAATCTAAGCTAACTACGGTGAATAGGAAAAATAAACCAATAAAATTCGAATTCAGCATTAGTAGTGTGCAGTTTGATACAGTCACGTCCAGTATAGATCTAGGCGTAACGCTGTAAAGGAACATGAAATGGAATGAACATGTAACGACTATAGTAGTGAAGATGAATTGTCGACTTCTGTTTATCGGGAGAATTTTAGGAGTGTGGATCATCTGCGTAAGGAGACGGCACATAGGACACAAGTGCGACCCATGTTTTAGCACCGCTCGAATGTTTTTGTTGTGCACAGGGTCGTATTATAGGAAAACGTCAATCCATTTTAGAGACAGACTGCTACGCTTGTTAACGATAGGCTCAAACAACATGCAAGTATTACGGAGATGCTTTGGGAACTCAATCTGGAATCCCTGGAGGGAAGGCGACGTTCTTTTCGAGAAACATTATTGAGAAAGTTTGTACAGAAAGCATTTGTAGCTGACTCTAGAATGATTTTCCACCAGTCAAAGTACAGTAAAAGTGTAGGAGAGAGCCGGTGGCGTACATACGTGTTCCGTGCTGGACTGTTGTCAGCGCTTGCCGTGATTTATCGTGAGAGCAAAAGAAGGCGTGTCAGCTGTTAATGTTACGAAGCCAATGAGAGAGCAGCAGGAAGACGACGTGTTTCGAGGTGACTCATTTGGAATAAAGGCTGAAACATTGCTATTAACGAGGATTTTAAATTTAATTGCTCCTTGTCTGACTCGCAGCTATATAAACTGTGCAAGTACCTGCAAACCAATAACAACGTCACAACTCTCGACATATTCGAAAAAGCTACACAATCGATCTGCGCGAGTACTGTCTATAAGTGGATCAATGTTTTTTTAATCACGGGAGAAGTTAGATCGATCAGTCTTTATTAACGTATCGAACGTGAGAGCCATTAGACTAAACATCAACCTACCTTCTCGCATGATTTAATTAAAGAACATTGACCCACTTAGCGTGCTTGCACGGAACAAACCACCACATTTGATATGTTTCCGTGTGTCTGCAGTTAATCCGTAAGACATGCACCAATGGACGATATCGCTGTGGAGAACTAAATCAAAGAAATCTGTCCTCTTTACAGCACTCGCTGCCACAAATCACAAAATATTTTTCTCGAAACACACTAACACACCAACAAACAGTAGACAAGACAGTGGTTTCAATTACGCCGCTAGAAATACATTGTCTCTGTTCTCGCCTCTCACTGATTTTGACAAAGAATCTTGCCGTTGGTTGAGCGAATGGGAAGTGGATAAGCACCGCTATGACTGCGTCTGGCCATGATCTAAACTTTACCTAAGGACCATGAGGATAAGAAAAATTTGGACTCTTACGGAGGTATATAGACAGTCATTTTCCCTTCGCGCTATTTATGAGTGTAACACGAAAGGAAGTGACTTATTGTGGTACAGGGTACTCCCCGCCACTCAATGTACAGTGGCTTGCGGAATATGTATGTAGATATATAAGGGATGTATAGAAGTAGATATATATGTTAGAGCAGCACTTGAACCCAACTTCTTCAGGTATTTGTTGGACACATTCCAATCCCTGTCTTCCGCTTCCGATTTTCCTCTCTGCAGCTCCCTCTAGTACGATGGAAGGTACATTCTGATGCCTTGAAACAGGTCCTACCATTCTTATCAGAGTTCTCCATGTGTTCCTTCCATGGCCGATTCTGCGCAGAACCTCCTCATTTCTTATCTTATCGATCCAATTAATTTTCACAGTCCTTTTATAGCACCGTATCTCAAACACTTCGATTCCATACTTTCCTGCTTTTCCTACTCTCTATGATGGAATTTACTGCCATGCCATGCTCCAAACGTACATCCTATGATACTCTTTCCCTCAAATTAAGGCCAATGTCTGACGCTATTAAACATTTTTTGCCTGTACTACCCTTCTCTCAATGTACTCCTTGCTTCGACCGCCACGTGTTCCTTTGCTTCTACTTCATCTACTTTACCCTGTCCAATTTTGTTGTTATATTTTCCTCTGGCATCGCTTCCGCTACTCCCCACACTCTCGTCTTTCGTCGGTTTACCCGCATGCATACTCTGTACTTGTTGCCCCGTTGATTCCATTCAACAGGTCCTGTAATTCTTCTTGCTATTATTGCCAGTCACAATTTTCCATCTTTGTATTCTCCTTTACATAATGTACACCTTAACTATAACGAATTCATATCTTAAGCAAGAAGGAAAAAAATTAAAATTAATTTTTTTGTCCACTCCCAGAACTTTCTTTTATTTCCGTCGTTGCTTCTTCAATAGAGAAAATGATCAGTAAGGGCGAAAGTCTGTATTCCCCTCGTACACCCATTTTAATACGAATACATCGTTCTTTGTTTCCCATTGTTATTGTTCCCTCTTCGTTTTTGTACATATTGTATATTGCTGCTCTTTCCGTATAGCTCACAGCTATTTATCTGAGTATTTGAGACATTTTGCACCATTTTACGTTGATAAACCCCTTTTCTAGGTCAATGTACGTCATGAGCGCGTTTTGTATTTTTCTTATATCTTCATACCATTATCAGTTACGTTGGAACCCCCTCTCTAGTTCGTTTACCTTCCCTAACGCCAAACTTATCGTCATCTAACAGCATATCGATTTTCTTTCATTCTTCTGTTTATAATTATTGTCAGCAACTTTGGTACATGAATTTTTATATTGATTGTACAATATTTTATACACTTATCCGGATTGTGAAGATGATATTTTTCCGAAAATCTACTCAGGATGCATTTGAATCGGCATGTTCATGATTTTGACTCATGGCAACGAGACATGCTTGTTTAAGACGAAAATAATTTAAATTGACAGCGATTCAACGAAACATCGAGAGATGCCAGCTTAAAATTACTAGGACAATTGTAACCGTATATGTATTAGAGAAGTTGCCGCGATTGTGAGTAATGTAGAGTCTTGTACCGCACGGAAGCAAGGGAAAGGATATTGTTGTGGGTAGCCGATATCCTGTATCTATAACACAAACGCACATTTGAATTGATATATTTCTTTATTTACATGAACATTAACTTAATTGGAACAGAGCTCTTGCTCTGTGGTACAAGCTCATCGCTAAGAAAATGGTTCAAATGGCTCTGAGCACTATGGGACTCAACTTCTAAGGTCATTAGTCCCCTAGAACTTCGAACTAGTTAAACCTAACTAACCTAAGGACATCACAAACATCCATGCCCGAGGCAGGATTCGAACCTGCGACCGTAGCGGTCTTGCGGTTCCAGACTGCAGCGCCTTTAACCGCACGGCCACTTCGCACTCATCGCTAATAGCCCTCTTGCAGACAATATCAGTAATATTGCTATTGCAAACATTAATCTTGCTGCTAGTCCTGCTATAATCACTGATCTGGTCACTACGTATTGTCGTAGCCTGTGACCCGCTCTGCAAGTATACTGAAAGGCGCCAACTGGATGAGTGAGTCGGGGAGGCTCTCTGGTCAGCAGCGGGGCCTAAATACCTGCTGCTGAGAGGTCGTTGGCGGCTTCTTGCTAGCGGGTGTGTCTCTCTGGCCTCTCTCAAGACAAGTAGGCTTGATCATCTTTGCCGACCGGTGTACTGGCGACAGCTTACGCTAGTACATGTAATGAAAACGAATTAGAGGTGGGCATGGTACGCAACCAGGCGTCCTGGTGGTAGCTGGAATTTTCTTGTTGAATTGAAAGTTATGTGAGACGACGACTGAATGTAAGAAGGGAATATGACATCAAAATCTGCAGGACCGACATGTATGTGTCTTATCGAAGTCTGTACTTCATGGGAAAGACTTTGTCAAGATGTGGATATCAAATGTAAGAAGATGTTGCGCAAAATGGCACCATATGAGAGAACTCTTTGATTCAACACCGATTTCGATAGACTACTTTTGTTGTAAGTCCTTGAAAGGTATAATTTCTCCACTGGAAAAGACACACCGTAAGTGCAGTGTGACATGGAGATAAAATATGAAATCTAATGAGACGTTCACTCTATAAAATTTCCGTGTGATGATTATTGTAATTGATCGAAACCCTTTGTGAATAAGTGACATACTTACATTTAGTACTGTTACGAGTAGCTTCATACATGAACAACCATTTAATCATGATGAAGCAAATAGTACAAAAAAGAACTGTGTCCTGTGATCGGTTCTCGTCAAAAAACTGGTGAAAGCATTCAACACGAGGAATGTCTTTTTCAGAGAGACTGAGGACAATACGTTGTGCAAAAGAAATTGTTTTTCTTCTTTTGTAGTTGATTAATTTAACTGTGTGTATTGTTATGCAAAATTGTCTAGCCACTTTCTTCAGTTCTCTTTTTGCTAATTTTTAAGTTTAGCGCTAATTTTTAAAGCAAGTTTTCAGAGACCAAATAACAAGCTTTGTTTTACAGTACTTAAAAATCAAAAAACGTCTGGTACAGCTGTAAACAGAAATAAAATGGAACCCTGTACTCTTCTTCATAGCATTCTTAAGTTCTTGTCAACACAATTACAATTATACATTGCTTTTTAAAGTTTAGCGTTGAAACACTACGAAAAAATGTCCAATAAATGTGCTAAAAATGCAAGATAAAGTGACTAGAATTGGCACTTATGCAAGGCTTCGTCGTTATATGCAGCAAGGAAATAGACCTACACTACCAAAATAAAACTTATGTACTCTTGAATAATGAAAATTGATACCAACAGCTGTACCGTAATTCAAAGGTGGTTTATTCAAATTTTCTACCTGTTTCGACACGAAACAGCCTCATCTTCAGTACACTGTATATGGAAAGATACATAGCATGAGAGTACTGACAATAAAAATCACAGTTTGTGACTACCACTGGGATACATGACATTGTAAAATTACGTATAAATATAGTATCGACTACTGTCAACACCAAAAACGGATATCCTCTTCACAGCTGGAGATTGGAATGCAAAAGTGGGAAATCATGCTGTAGAAGGTATAAAAGGGAAATATGGTATTGATACAACAAATGAAGCAGGACAGACGACTCCTAGAATTCTGCCAAGAAAATTCATTGATAATTACTAATACACTGTTTCAACTACCAAAACGACGTCTATATACCTGGACTTCGCCAGATGGCCAACACCAGAACCAAATTGATTACATACTTTGTAATCAGAGGTGGAAGAGCGTGGTTCAGTCAGCTACAATAAGACCTGGGGCTGACTACGGATAAGATCATGAGCTCCTGATTGCAAAATGTCGGCTGAAACTTCAGAATTTACCAAAAAAGTATCCCAACTTGCAGATACGTCCTTAACTGTAAACCCTCCGACAACACTGTAGAGGTGCAAAACAGATTTAATGTATTAGAGCCGGAGGACAAAAGCTCACAAGAGGTGTGGACAGAAGTAGCTAATACTGTCAAGGAGGCCGCAGAGAAACACATTCCCAAGAAAAGGAACAGTAAGAAGGCTAGATGGCTATCAGTTGAGGCACTGCAAGTTGCAGAAGAACGAAGGAAAGCAAAAATCAAGGGAACTGTATCAGCTATGTTTTAATTAAATAAATATTTTCAGAAATTAGCTAGTAGAGAAAAAAAAATATTCTTAAATGAACAGTGCAAGGAAGTTGAAGATAGCAATGGAACGGGGAAGACAAGAGATCTTTATAAGAAAATTAGAGAAATTAAAGGAAAATTCCAGGCAAAAATTGGAATGATAAAAGATAGAAACGGGAAAGACCTGAGTGAAGCAGAGGATGTTGGATGTTAAGGAAATATGGGCAGAATATGTAGAAGACCTATACAAGAAAGAACTGCATACTGACAGGGCTCCTACTGCAGATGTTAATGTTTATTTAGAACTAGGGCCAGATATTTTGGAGAGCAAAATCCAGTGGGCCCTTGAAAATATGGCTGATAACAAAACTAGTGGACATGATGAAATACCAGCAGAACTGTTTAAAGTCACTGGAAAGGATGCAGTGAAAGTGCTGCACTCAATATGTCAAAAAATATGGATCACGCAGCAGTGTCCAGAAGACTGGAAAAGACCAGTATTCATCCCCATTCCAAAGAAGAGAAGTTCTAAAGAATGCTCAGATTACCGAACAATAGCACTCATCTCTCATGCTAGCAATGTCATGAAAATCTTACAAAATAGACTTCGCCAATATCTAGATCGAGAGGTACCAGAAGAACAAGCTGGATTTAGGAAAGGAAGGGGAACTAGAGATCAAATTGCTAAAATTCGGTGGATTATGGAAAAAGCAAGAGAATTCCAGACAGATGTGTACCTCTGTTTTATTGACTACGCCAAAGCCTTTGACTGCGTCGATCACAACAAATTATGGAACGTACTGAAAAACATGGGTGTACCAGATCACCTCATTTATCTGATACGGAGTTTATACCTTGACCAAGAAGCCACGGTGAGAACTATGTATGGAACAACGAAATGCATAAAGATTGAGAAAGCGCTCCGGCAAGGCTCCATACTGTCACCTTTCTTATTCAATCAGTATGCAGAACATGTTATGAGGAATGCGAGGCTAGATGAAGGAAAAACAGGATTTAAAATAGCTGGAATAAATGTAAACAACCTCAGGTACGCGGATGATATGATTCTGTTGGCAGAAAGTGAAGAAGAATTGAGAACACTCTTGCTGAAGGTGAAAGACGAAAGTGAAAAGGCCGGTCATAGGCTGAATGTCAAGAAAACGAAAATTATAGCTACTACACCTACCAATTCGTGGAATATAGCAGGAGAAACCATGGAGGTAGTGACCACATTCAGTTATCTCGGTTCCCAGATCTCTGCTGATGGCGACTGCAGCCATGAAATCCGGAGACGCTTATTGCTCGGTAGACAGGCGATGTCAAATCTTGACAAGGTTATAAGGTCCAGAGATATAACACTGGCAACAAAGATCCGTATTGTGAGGGCTATGGTCTTTCCAGTTGTGATGTATGGATGTGAGACCTGGACCATTAGAAAGGCTGAACGGTGAAGAATTGACTCCTTCGAATTGTGGTGTTGGAGGAAACTTCTTAGAGCTCCATGGACTGCAAAGAGAGCCAACAGATCAATATTGGAGCAAATAAAACCAGATTTCTCCCTGGAAGGTCTAATGTTAAAACAATAGCTGACCTACTTTGGACACACAATGCGAAGGCATGCCTCGCTGGAAAAAAAACATTAATGCTGGGGAATATTGAAGGAACTAGAAGAATAGGACGTCAGAGGATGAGATGGATCGATGGCATCACAGAAGCAATGTGTTCCAACCTGAAAGGTCTACAGGAGAAAGTGCAAGACAGGAAAAAGTGGCGTGATTTGGTTCATGGGGTCACGAAGAGTGGGAACCGACTAAACGAATAGAGAGAGAGATACTATCGATACTCACACACTACAATGTTCAGCATCTAATTTATATTTCGTAAATGCTTTCTTTTAATACAATAATGACATACTTTAATGGCATAATGTAGCCGAGGGGAACCCACGTGTACAACGAATTACAAGAACAAAGCAACCGAAGTCATGTATATCCCTAATCAGAACACCTACGGATATAGAATGTACCAATAATAAAGCGAAACAATCTAGCAATCTGGAGTAAACAAATGCAACAAAAACCTAATGAATAAACGTTCATTGGATAATGCGTACCAACTGACATAAAATTACATTTACTCTAATGACCTGCACTACATAAATTATGTAAATCACGGTCTAAAACTCGCTGTACAAATAGCGTTGAAGTTTATTGATATTATTGTGTTGCAACCCAGTCACATCCCTAAGCTCTATGACCGCACTAACACAGCAACTGTGTAACTTTTTTAAGCAAAAGGCAATAAACATGTAACTTCTGCGAAGTAATATCGAAACAAATCACTAATCTTTCTACTAATCCCGGGAAATGTAATGGACATAAAACAATATTGCCAATATTAGTAAGATCCACCATCAATATGTACCCACAGAGTCAAAAGTAGCGTACTTGATATGTATCGACGAACGATAACTGAAGAACGTCTTGTGGGGCAAATAGTCTATTCATTTATAGCAATAGACTATAAACTAACCTACAAGTCCAACAGTAAAACTAATAGCCGCATATCTATAAACATACACACATAGGACCATGAACTTAGAAACGTCTATATAGAAATCCAACGGAGTGAAATTAAGAAACACATTTATTTTAACGTACAAGACGAATGAATTCCGAAGAGTCCATAAGAAAGGGAAGCTAGGCAATAACTTCCACAAACATGACAAACGACGGGAACGTCCTTTCATGTCCTCGCTAACCTAGCTGTCCCATACCCAATCGCACTCTGAGTGAAATAATATCAGACGAACTGCATGATTCACATATGAAAACACCGTCCACCGTAACTACGTTGTGATAGTGGAAGACCACTGTGAAACCAAATTGTGTACCAAAAAGGCACTTAGTACAGAAAAACTCAACATTTAATCCACTCACAGTTACTGATGAACTAGGCTGAAAACGATACATTCAAAACAAAAACGAAAGTGGCATTTGAAATAGTGCTTGACATTGCATAACATCAACCGGGACATAGTCAAAACCGAACACTACAAAAGCACACTCAAAGTATTAGACGCCGCGAAATAATATTCATATTCACACATCTTAAAAACAGGAAATGGTCGTTAAATATCCAGACCAAATGGTCCAAACAATCTTTCCAATATCACAGTCTGGGAAACTTTTAAGTAATACATCCAGTAACCACAAACCAAAAATGAATTCAGCAGTCACTTGGAAATAACCACAAACATTTTACACATGTTAAACAGCAAAATAAACATTTTTAGAAAGCCTCTAAAATCTAAAAAGGTTCGGGAACTCTAAAAATTAAATGCATATCCACACCTGGAACCGCAAGTTATAAGAAAACATACGTACGCGTTCAAGGCCCCTCAACGATGAAACTTTCGAATATCTGTAAAGCAATGAGTGGCATACACGTACTCAACCGAAGCAATATCACAAAAGAACATGTGAAAGTTAAAGTGATACCTCCCGGTGCGAGGAACTAAAAAAAAAGAAACTTGGTGACAGACAAACAGTACTATCACCTACCCAGAAACGTCCTAAAATATTAGTTCAGCACCATAATCCATGACTTAGTCCAGTGCAAGAAGCCAGGAGGCCATATGTGACACACACAATAAATACGACACAGAAACAACTTTCTGTCACGAGCAAAAAACATAGAAATCACTGTTATTTGGAGAACTATAGAATACGGTAGGAGTGACAGCCACTGACGTAAGCCTAAATAGTGCAAAGAAGCACTGTTTTAACCGTAATGCTCAAAAACAACCACTGCCACATCAGCAAGATTGCTAAAACAAAGAATCCTTTGTGATCATTACTAATGCACCACTACTGCACGAACAATACATGCGGCCACCTCTCGAGTGTGACAGTAAAATCCAGGGAAATAACTGTTCATACTAGCAAGAAGTATGTGCAACACCACCGGCGATCACCACTAAGAGGTAGCAGTCCCTGCCGCCCCGTTATCCCTTATGAAGCAAGAATAGGCAGTGGCACTTAAGTCAGCCCCGCGCTATAGTAACTATAGTGGAACTGAGAACCTCCTATACAAACCACAGGTAAGAAGTGTTGGGCGTGAAACACTGATCTTACGATGTACGTTAGATGAATAAAACCCGTGACCCACTGTAAAGCGGTCCTGGTTGTGATACTGGAACGACCACTGTACAACCAAATTGTGCACACAAAAGCACATTTCCTTGTGGTACACCAGAAATTATCTTTTCTTTCATCTGTCGATTTTTTTCCTTTAAGAGCAACGTGTTGAGTTCTGTCTGCAAGGAAGTCTTGAATCCAATCGCAAATCTGCTCCGACGCTCGATAAGCTCGTATTTTTTTCACTGAACGGCAGTGCGAGACGGTGTCAAATGCCTTCGTGAAGTCAAGGAACACGGCATCAACCTGAACGCCATTGCCTACGGCACACTGTATTTTATGGAGGAAAAGAGCAAGTTGAGTTTCGCACGATGCCTGTCTGCGGAATCCATGTCGATTTTTACAGAGGAGATTTTTCTTCTCCAAGAACTCCATAATTCTTGAGCATAAAACATGCACCATAATTCTAAAACAGACCGACGCCTACTGTCATACGGCCCTTCTTGAAAACGCGAGTGACCTGCACATTCTTTCAGATGCTGGGCTTCCTTTGTTGCTCAAGCGATCTACGATAAATTACCACTAGATGTCGAGCAACTTCTTTCGCATTGTAGAATCTTATAGGTATGTGGTCCTTTCGCGTTTCTACTATTAAGCGATGGTAGTTGTTTTTCTATTCAGTGATCGGTTATCTCAATATCAAATGGTTCAAATGGCTCTGAGGACCATGAGACTTAACATCTGAGACCATCAGTCCCCTAGAACTTAGAACTACTTAAACGTAACTAACCTAAGGACATCACATACATCCATACTCGAAACAGGATTCGAAGCTGCGATCGTAGCGGTCTCGCGGTTCCAGACTGAAGCGCCTACAACCACTCGGCCACAGCGGCCGGCATCTCAGTACCTGCCATTTTGACGTTCGTAGGAGGATTGAAAGGAGGGACCGTGTTAAGATCTTCTACGGTGGAAGACCTAATTCAGTATTTCGGCCTTCTCTCTCTCATCTTCCGTTTCGGTGCCAGAATGGTCACTAGGTGAATGATTAGATGATTTTGACCCACGTACTGATTTTACATACGACCAAAACATCTTAGGGTTTTTACTAAGGTCGGTTGACAATGTTTTACTTTCAAACGCATTGAACGCTTCTCTCATTGCTGTCCTTACGCTAATTTTCGCTTCGTTCAGCTTTTTTTTGTCAATCAAGTTTTTACTTCTGTTGAATCAGAGATGTTTTATTTACATAGCAGTATTCTAACACAGATATATTACCATGGTAGGTCTTTCCCATTCCTTAAGACCATACTCGGAAAATGTTTGTCTATTTTGTCTATGACATATTGCGAAATTGCTTTTAATTTTTTCCATTTGTTTTCCACATCCTCGTCCTCATCACCGAATATTTTATGCTGACTGCTCGGATACTCTGAAATTTGTATCCAGTCACTCTAAATCAGAACCGCTGCATTCTGTCTTGCGTATTCCCGATCATGGCATTAAGTCTTAATGTTCACTAATAGAGACCAGTACATAGCAAAGTGTGTACGTACTCGTAAAATCAGCATTCACTTTAATTTTACGAAAGGGCCTGCGTGATCTGACCATAGATGGGACCTCTTTAATCCATGGTCGAGTGTGCCTTAACCCTACTTCCTCTCCGAAAGAGGATAATCTCCTGTTGCAAACTGTAGTAATTCCTGACAATCTTTCTCTGGATCCTATCTGTAATTTCAGGGCGCATGTCATTGTTTGAAGCTATAGCCCTCAAAATATTCTTTTCTTTCTGAACTTCTACCGCTTTCAGGGGTAGCTGTGTGTAATCAACGCACGAGACTATGAAAAACAGCCGTTTCTTTCCCACAGAAATACACAGATTTCATCGGAATAACGATATCAGAAGTCGTAGGCTTCCTAAATATGGCGAAAATGTGGTCACTACTCTTATTAATCAACGTGACATATAAGTAACTGATTCTAACATCTACCTGTTGTTCATATGTGAACACAACGTTCAGGTGCAAGTCACTGAACAAGTGTAAGATTCCATCAAGTCCACTATATACACAGTAATACGATAAAATGTTGCCATCCACATATCGGTAGTAGAATTTAATTATATCATTGCTGTGTAAACGACGTCCTTTCCCAATGGTTAAGGCAAATGTTTGCCGATGTAATGGACAAGCACCATCCTTGGCAAGCCCAACCTGTTCTTGGTAAATGCTATCTCTGAAACAAAACTAATTGTACGATAAAACCAAATGCAATAACATATGAACTCATCTACCTGTATTTCTGCCAGGTTATTTTGAGAGGTTACTTTTCACAACGTTAATTGTTTCAGCCACCCGTACATTGGCATACAAGTTAGTTCATCTAACGAATTATTTCATAGCCTACACGGATCGTTACATCTTTCATCCTGTCTAATAGAACATAAACGGTTTTAACCGAAAACTTAATTTCGTATCTCATTAAAGTATAGCTTAGGTGCATGAAGCTTTACTATGAATTTCTTCTAATATAACTTCACTTGGAGTGCGATACGGTATGGGATGGATATCATAACTGTGTTTCCCTTCTTAAAGACTCTTCGGCGTTCATTGTCTTCCTCTTGTGTTTTAATACGCATGTATCTCATGGTTTCGTTTCGTCGGATTTCCATTCGGACGGTTCTAAATTCGTGGTCCTGTATGTGAATGTTATATTCTGTGGCCGTTGGTTTTACTGATTGACTTCTAATACTTTACAGTATATTATTACATATAAATAGAAGATTTGCCGCACGAGATGTTATTCGTCAATTGTTACTTATGTGCGTACATATTGGCGGTGGATGTTACTAATGTTGGCAACATTGTTTTTTGTCCAACACATTTCCCGGAATTAGTAGAAACATTTGTGCCTTGTTTCGGTGTTACTTTGGTGATTTTGCATATTTATAGCCTTTTACTTACTAAGTTACTGAGTTGCTATGCAAGTGTGGTCGTGGAGCCTAGAGATATGACTGAGCTGCTGCACAATAATATCAATGGAGCCTGTGTTTATAGTTTTCTTTGATTTCATCGGTATTGGTATACTAGGCTTTGGACCGTGATTTATATTATTTAGGTAATGGAGGCCATTAGATTATATAACATATTATTTCAGTGGATTTTCAATATCCAATGAACGATTTTTCGGAACTTTTATGTTACATGTGTTTCCTCCAGACGTGTCGATTTACGTTCTTAGAGTGTTTCGTTTTATTATTGGTACATCCAATACTCGTAAGTGTTGCGGTTAGATATACATGACTTAAATTGCTCTGCTGATATAACGCGTTGTACGAATGACCCACCTCTGGTACGTTATATTACTAGAGTATATAATTATTGTATTAAAAAATTTAAGAAATATAAATTAGCTGCTGAACTCTGTTTCATATGGGCACCGATAGTAAGGTAAGGGGCCCTAATATCGTCCCTTCTCCTTTCTTCGCCCTAGGAATTTCCAGTTTCCAGAACTGACACAAAATGCTTAGCTGCGTGCTCATATGTGACCTCGGTTCGGTTTTTTTTTCTGGGGGGGGGGGGGGGTGCAGTCTGTTATGAACAGCACGTTTAGCTGCCGTGTGCGAGAGGCTGCAAATTTTTACGCTAAGATCTGTTTAGTGCAGCAGTCAAATTAACAGCCTGCTATCCTAGTGTGGGCACTGTTCAAATGTTGGGTTTCATGTCAGTCGTGTGTTGTAGTTTCTGACGCGTATTCTCTACAGGCGAAAGTACAGGATAGCGGGCGTTATAATAAATCAGGGACTGTTAATAATTTCATCCTCCTTGCAGTTCCAATTTTCGTCCTTGGGCCGTCCTTGGAACTGTAATTAAAAGTTGATTTTATTTTTGGTTATAATGATTTTCTTACTTCTTTCATATAGGAAAACGCAAGCGGAAAGAAACGTTTCGTTGATTAATTTTTTATCACGGAACATGCTCTTAATCTATACAGACATACTACTTCGTATCTGACAGATGTTCAGAAGGCTGAAAATAACTTCAAAACACTGTTCATTCATGGCCTTCGAGCGATTTGTAATAGTGACCTGCTTGGCACAGTTAGATTGAAAAATACAATTAAAATATTTACACTTTTGATAATTTTTATGGGGTACGAAATTACGAACAGTATTTTTGTGGCTCAAATGGTCTAAATTGCTCTGAGCGCTATGGGCCTTAACATATGAGGTCATCAGTCCCCTAGACATAGAACTACTTAAACCCAACCAACCTAAGGACATCACATCCATCCATGGCCGAGGCAGGATTCGAACCTTCGACCGTAGCAGTAGCGCGGCTCCGGACTGAAGCGCCGAGGACCCCTCGGCCACAGCGGCCGGCCACTATTTTTATATTTCTTTCTCTGTAGTGTTAACCTTTCTGTGTAATACTGGCTTTATTACATTATCACACTTTAACTGTAGCTTGCCTACAACTGGAGAATAGAGAAATGCATCCATCCATCTGTGGAAAGATGCATTTGTGGCCTCTTCCATAACCTTTCAAGTTTGATGCAGGCCATAACCTACTAAGTTCAAGACTTTGGGCCTCCTACCTTACATTTTTATTATGAAATTTTATGATGTGATTTATCCCCGTTTCAGTCACAAGTGGTGACTTTTGTTGACAGTACTCTACTTTGCCAAGACTAGTAGCATGTTATGAATAAACGACGTTTTAATTACAATACAGCTGTTGGTTTCAGTTTTTATTATTCAAGTAGTTCAGATTCTCCGGCTGCTGTCCCTCTGTACTCGATGGTTCACCAGAGAGGTATATCCTCTCGGCCCTACTTTATACCTACAACTGTTGTGAATTGAATCCTATATTGTCTTCTAGCTTGTCAAAATGAGCTTAGGAAAATTATTTGAGATATGAACATATTCGTTTAAGACAACAGAGTTTGTGGAAGAAAGTAAACAATAGTAAGTCTGATACAATGGCGGACCCTGCATGACTGGTCCAGTAGTAACTGTTTACACAGCAATAGTCGATTGCGGCCGCTTTGCCTTCCCATCTGAGCACATTTATCGCACATTTTTTGAAAAGTTTCAACGCCAACATAAAATAGTGTTATTTTTCAATATTCGTCTATTAAAGAATTTTGATATGCTGTCAAAAAAGTACGTCGTTCCAATAAAAACAAACATTTTTACTACCACATCGCGATCAATACAAGAGTTAAGAGTACAAAGAATATGAAGAAGTCATACGAACACTTCACCAATGTAGCGGCTGTTGTCAAAATAAGTAGCACTGCGGACAAAATGTGATCGTGTAATGTATCCAATGGTCCATCATACCATCACTCCTCTGTACGGCGTATATGACGATGAATTACTCTGGCAACTTTCGATCTCCTCGAAGCCTACCCATCGTCAATGGTTCGCAGGAAAAACAGTTACCTGCAAGCCTTCGTTTGGCCTCGAATCTCTCAAATCTTATCGTCACAATTTTTCGCGAGATATATGTACTAGGAAGTAGTATATTGATTGAATCTTCTAGGACCATACGCTCTCGAATTTTAACAGTAAACCACACCGTGATACAGATATGGATTCTACTTTTTTTTTCAACAGTCTTCTGACTGGTTTGATGCGGCACGCCAAGAGTTCCTCCCCTGTGCTAACCTCTTCATCTGAGAGTAGCACTTTCAACTTACATCCTAAATTATTTGCTGGATGTATTCCAATCTCTGTCTTCCTCTATAGTTTTTGCCCTGTATAGCTCCCTCTGGTACCATGGAATTCCCTCATGTCTTAACAGATGTGCTATCATCCTGTCCCTTCTCCTTATCAGTGTTTTCCACATGTTCCTTTCCTCTCCACTTCCGCGCAGAATCTCCTCATTCCTTATCTCACCAATCCACCTAATTTTCAACATTCGTTTGTGGCACATCTCAAATGCCTCGAGTCTCTTTTGTTCCGTTTTTCCCACAGTCCATGTTTCACTACCATACAATGCTGTACTCCAGACGTACATTCTCAGAAATTTCTTCCTCAAATTAAGGCCGATATTTGATATTAGTAGACTTCTCTTGACTGCGAATGCCCTTTTTGCCATTGCTAATCTGCTTGTGATGTCCTCCTTGCTCCGTCCGTCATTGGTTATTTTACTGCCTAGGTAGCAGAATTCCTTAACTTCACCCACTTCGTGACCATCAATCCTGATGTTACGTTTCTCCTTGTTCTCATTTCTACTACTTCTCATTACCTTCGTCTTTGCTCCATTTACTCTCAGTAAATGCTCTGTACTCATTATACTGTTCATTCTATTCAGCAGATCATGTCATTCTTCTTCACTTTCACTCAGGACAGCGACGTTATCAGCGAACAGTATCATTGATATCCTTTCACCTTGAATTTTAATTCCGCTCCTGAATCTTTCTTTTATTTCCATCATTGCTTGAGCAGTAGCGGCGAAAGGCTACATCCTTGTCTTACACCATTTTTAATATGAGCACTTCGTTCTTGGTCGTCCACTATTATTATTCCCTCTTGGCTGTTGTACATGTTGTATATGACCTGTCTCTCCCTGTAGCTTACCGAATTCCATAATGACGAGATATACACTCCTGGAAATGGAAAAAAGAACACATTGACACAGGTGTGTCAGACCCACCATACTTGCTCCGGACACTGCGAGAGGGCTATACAAGCAATGATCACACGCACGGCACAGCGGACACACCAGGAACCGCGGTGTTGGCCGTCGAATGGCGCTAGCTGCGCAGCATTTGTGCACCGCCGCCGTCAGTGTCAGCAGTTTGCCGTGGCATACGGAGCTCCATCGCAGTCTTTAACACTGGTAGCATGCCGAGACAGCGTGGACGTGAACCGTATGTGCAGTTGACGGACTTTGAGCGAGGGCGTATAGTGGGCATGCGGGAGGCCGGGTGGACGTACCGCCGAATTGCTCAACACGTGGGGCGTGAGGTCTCCGCAGTACATCGATGTTGTCGCCAGTGGTCGGCGGAAGGTGCACGTGCCCGTCGACCTGGGACCGGACCGCAGCGACGCACGGATGCACGCCAAGACCGTAGGATCCTACGCAGTGCCGTAGGGGACCGCACCGCCACTTCCCAGCAAATTAGGGACACTGTTGCTCCTGGGGTATCGGCGAGGACCATTCGCAACCGTCTCCATGAAGCTGGGCTACGGTCCCGCACACCGTTAGGCCGTCTTCCGCTCACGCCCCAACATCGAACATCGTGCAGCCCGCCTCCAGTGGTGTCGCGACAGGCGTGAATGGAGGGACGAATGGAGACGTGTCGTCTTCAGCGATGAGAGTCGCTTCTGCCTTGGTGCCAATGATGGTCGTATGCGTGTTTGGCGCCGTGCAGGTGAGCGCCACAATCAGGACTGCATACGACCGAGGCACACAGGGCCAACACCCCGCATCATGGTGTGGGGAGCGATCTCCTACACTGGCCGTACACCACTGGTGATCGTCGAGGGGACACTGAATAGTGCACGGTACATCCAAACCGTCATCGAACACATCGTTCTACCATTCCTAGACCGGCAAGGGAACTTGCTGTTCCAACAGGACAATGCACGTCGTCATGTATCCCGTGCCACCCAACGTGCTCTAGAAGGTGTAAGTCAACTACCCTGGCCAGCAAGATCTCCGGATCTGTCCACCATTGAGCATGTTTGGGACTGTATGAAGCGTCGTCTCACGCGGTCTGCACGTCCAGCACGAACGCTGGTCCAGCTGAGGCCCCAGGTGGAAATGGCATGGCAAGCCGTTCCACAGGACTACATCCAGCATCTCTACGATCGTCTCCATGGGAGAATAGCAGCCTGCATTGCTGCGAAAGGTGGATATACACTGTACTAGTGCCGACATTGTGCATGCTCTGTTGCCTGTGTCTATGTGCCTGTGGTTCTGTCAGTGTGATCATGTGATGTATCTGACCCCGGGAATGTGTCAATAAAGTTTCCCCTTCCTGGGACAATGAATTCACGGTGTTCTTATTTCAATTTCCAGGAGTGTATACACCTATTGGTCAAAAATTGATTTTGTAAGCTACCTCCTTTTTTGACGGACTATATTTCCCGATGATCCTTTCAATGAATCTCAATCTGGCATTTGCCTCTCCTGCGACTAGTTTTATGTGGTCATTACACATTAAATCGCTCCGTACGCGTACTCCTAAACATTTTGTGGAAGTAACTGCTTCCAGCGATTGTTCTGCTGACGTATAATTATACAATAGTGGTTCTTTTTGACTACGTATTCGCAACAAATTTGTTCTGTTTGTTAGTAATTATTCTGACGAATAACACACTTGGCCTGATATTGTGTACACCCTTACTTTCTTCACTAGGCGGCACGGCGGGACCGTTTCGAAAGCCTTACGAAGGTCAACGAAAAGGCATCTATGAGTGCGTTCTGAAAAGTAAGACATCCGAACTTTTTATATGAGAACTCTTAAGGCTTTTTACTAAAACAAACAATATTAGCAGTCTAAATCCTTATTCTTCTTGTCTATATATTTATTTTTCAACATAATTATCTTGGTGACGAACACATTTACCTCAACGAGATACCAGTTTGTTGATACGGTCACTGTAGGCGGTTTGACACTGACGACGGAGAGACAATTTCACCGCTGCTTGCACTTTTTCATCAGTATCAAACTGAAGTATTCGAAGGTGTTCTCATGGTTCTGGGAACAGACGAAATTCTAATGAGTATAATTCGAGACTGTACGGAGGATTATCGATGGAAGTGAACCCATGGCGACGGATTGTTGCAGATGTCGCAGCTCTCGTCTGTGGTCTTGCAGTGTCATGCTGAAGGAGAGGCTGCTTCATGTGTGGACCAACTCTTCAGATTTTCATCTCGATTACAGCATGCTGTTTCTCACTCAACTACATAGTTACGTTACAGACAGCCACGTTACACGATACAGTTAAGAGCCCTCTAGCGGCAGAGGGCTGAAAAAACGTAAAAATTAAGAATATAGATTTAGAATGTTAATAAATTTTGTTATATTTAAAAGGATTTCAGACTTTCCACGTAGAAATTAGGAAACATTACTTTTCTGTATGCCTTCGTAGAACAGTGCTCACGAATCCATCGATTCCATATTCACATGAGAGTGGAGGGATCCCAACAACAGTGAGCAGCAGTACTGCAGAATGATGAACCAGGTTCAGTAAGCCAAAGCCTTACCGCTGTCGATTTCCAACATGTGTTGATTGATACTTTTCTTAAGCGCGGAATAACATTATCATCCTCCAAGCAACCACCATTGCAAAGCGTTTTCTGAGTCATAAAAACGCTTCGTAATCTTCCTTTGTATACTGACTGTGAGTAGTGTCAACACTACCTACTTTGCATAATTGTACTGCTGTACCAACCATATACACATCCAAACATGTAGTACACTTCATGCCACTTTGAGATTCGTTAGATTCCTCACTTTTGGTATTATAATTATACTGACCAGTACATGTGTTCTCGAAGCCAATTAAAATATTGAAGGGCAGTTCCTACCGCCGCAGTGACGTCAGAAGCTACAAAGAATACGTAAAGTTTTCAGCATTACTACTTTCCACCCCAATTTAAGCGTCGGGTTTGTTATTTTCCTCGCTTTTACAGTACTGTGCTCTAGACAGCATTCTCAGAAGTGCCTTCGTCAGGCTAAAATCGATGTTTGACATTGGCAAGAAGGTCACCTTCTTGTGCGAACGCTCACGCTATGCCCGAACTCGTACGGGACTTGGTAGATTAATCTGCCACGAGTAATGAGTATGATGGGCAAACATCTATTAGGCGCACTACGAATGTAGTGGTGTGGACATGTTGGGAATGTGGATCTCACGGGGAGCGTAGAAGGGATAAGTCCCTGCAGACGCACTATCCTCTGTGCCCGCGGTGGCTCAGATGGATAGAGCGTCTGCCATGTAAGCAGGAGATCTCGGGTTCGAGTCTCAGTTGGGGCACACATTTTCACCATGTCCCCAATGAAGTACATCAACGCCTGTTTTCAGCTAGGGTGTCCATTTAATTATCATGTCATTTCTAGCAAAGCTGCGTGGTCATCCACGGTAGCTGTTCTTTTGGGAACAGATACTACCGTCATACATAATCTATTTTTGTTCCAGAGATTTTTGCCCTGAAACATTTAAGTCGCTCATCTTATATATATTCTGGACTAAACAATAACTTACTCTATAGGGAAAAAAACTGACCTTCTTGAACAGGATGGTTCATGCGTTTCCCTATCGTTTCACGTTGCTGGTCTACGAGAACTCTGCAATTCGTGCACTGTAGTTGTGCTCCACTTTCTTATATCTTGGCAATTCGTAGAAGTTTACTTACAGCAGTAGAAAGTCCATGATAACGTTGCTTTTCTCATGGGTTTAAGACACTGTGACTGCAGGATCTATCCAAACTCCTATAACCTATTACTCTTCTTTGCTTGCTCTCGCTCTGAGGGATTTATGCAGTGTCCCCGCTTCAAGTGCTCACCGATACCAGTGAGCCGCCTGCAGGCACTATACTAGCCCTACCTGTTCTTTACAAAAGCCTATAACTCTCCATAATTATTCCGCAACTCCAGGAGAAGTATTAGTCCCACCTGGATCGTACATCAAAAAGTTCCTGCAATTCTTTTAACGCTACAAACGTTCCAACAACTGATAAACTTTCCCATTATTTCACTTCTTTGCTTGATCGCCTGTAGTTGGTGGATATACCACTACCAAAAGTATAGCTTCTCGAGGGATCTATGCGCTTTAAATGATAACATTACGTCTAATGGCCATCTCGCATTCATATGATACATCAGCCTTTTTGGCTGTTTTGAGACCATGCCACATGACGTGAAGACTGTAAAACCTAACGAAGCATACTATTGCAGCTCTTCATTCTTCTGCTGATTTATCGGTATCTTATACCGGCGTATACCTATCTTACGTAGTACATGTGTACTACTTTCATTGGACGTCACAGTTTCCAGATTATATATCTCGTAATGATCCTGACTTAGTCGTGATCTTAAATCCTACATGATGCCTACTGTCGAATAGTAATCTCCAAGTAACTCCTATCATCCCTTCTCATCCTAAAACATTTGCTGTATACATTTCCTACTTATGATAAAAACCTTATCCTGTTCTGGCTTATCACTAAGAGCTTACCGTAGCAAGCCAGAGCCAGGCAAACTCTCGACACTGGGTGGCGTAGTGCCCAACAGACTAATTGGCTTTACTTAGTATGGTGTGTCAAGGTAAAATGTATTGTGAGGATAATATTGGGTTTCAGTCGCTCGCCAACACTAAAGTGGTATGTTATTCCGATATTATAGAGAAATGCAGGGAAAGTTCAAACCAAAGAGTGTAGTGAATCCCAAGAGTGAAAATTTGAAAATTAAAATTTCGGTTGCTAATTACGTACCTCATTATGCAAGATACTCACTATCCAGCTTGCTTCCTCCTTCGGAAAGGTGCTGTTACAGAACCATAGCACTGGCTGCTGTCTTCCGGTTACCATCTTCGCCTTCATATCAGCAGCATTCAAGACGATAACTGGAAGTGGCTTGAGATGTTGGCTGCATGTTAGTGTGGTTCTCTGCTGACGAAGCATGTGATATGCGGGCGAATAAGGTCCTAGTGAGGGTACAAATACTTCCTTATTACATCTTTATTAATTTGTTCAACATGTCTCCGCCATGCAACTGGTCAGAAGTAACTGTGGAAATAAACATGGATAAGCGCTAAAAGGACCTTTAATTAAATCATCCACCACATACTGATCTCAGAGCATCTCCGTTTCTCGTAATATCCTAACGTTGTAGCGGCAGGTGTATCAAAGGCCTAGTGGTGCAAGGGTGTGACCTGCTTATACAGGGAAATTATATCTTGGTGCGTTGACTCGACGGCGATGGCACTGATAGCACAAGTGGCTTATCTCTTTCAGCGGTGCGGGGCAAGGGAGACACGTGTTGTTATTTTGTTATAGGTCATACGTCCTACTATTTGTCTCGGAATTTCCAACATCTTGCAGTATTTTATATTGTCGGACGACTTTTTTTAGGTTTATAAATGGTGTGTAGATGTTTTTTATCCTTAAGCTTGCATTATCAAGCGCAACGTCAGAACTGAGCCTCTGGTTCCCTTATCTTTCCGAAAACAAACTGATCATCATCTAACAATTCCTCAGCTTTATTTTCCATTCTTCCGTGTATAACTCTTGTCAGCAACTTGGACGCGTAATTCGCTAAGCAGATTGTTTAATAGAATGAGATTTTCACTCTGCAGCGGAGTGTGCGCCGATATGAAACTTCCTGGCAGATTAAAACTGTGTGCCCGACCGAGACTCGAACTCGGGACCTTTGCCTTTCGCGGGCAAGTGCTCTACCATCTGAGCTACCGAAGCACGACTCACGCCCGGTACTCACAGCTTTACTTCTGCCAGTATCTCGTCTCGTACCTCCCAAACTTTACAGAAGCTCTCCTGCGAACCTTGCAGAACTAGCACTCCTGAAAGAAAGGATATAGCGGAGATATGGCTTAGCCACAGCCTGGGGGATGATTCTAGAATGAGATTTTCACTCTGCAGGGAAAGGCAAAGGTCCCGAGTTCGAGTCTCAGTCGGGCACACAGTTTTAATCTGCCAGGAAGTTTCAGATTGTATAATAGTTACTTCCCTTTGCCGTCTTCTAGATTGTGTGGATGATGTTTCCCTAAAGCCTGACGGTATGTGCCCACACACCAATCTGAATAGCCCCCAGTGGTTAAAGAAACTTTTGAGGAATGTTATTAACCCCTTTTGCCTTATATGATGCCATTTGTTCCAAATCGAAATGAACTATGACTCTAATACTACATCCCCTTCTATATCTACTCTTGTATCTCCCTCAAGCACGTCATCAGACAAGTCGCACTCCTCGTAGAGGCCTTCAGTGTACTCTTTCTACCTATCCACAATCTCTTCTGCCCTTAACAGAGAAATCCCGTTGTACTCTTAATGTTGATGCCCGTCCTTTCATCGAAGGTACTTTTGCTCTTTCTACATATGAATCAGTCCTTCGCACGTCCATTTGTTTTTCGATTTCTGCACTTCCATCTTATTGCAAACTAGATGACTTATATTTCTGTATTCCTCAGTTTCCCTGAACATTACTTCCTTCTTATGTCGATAGACTGAAATATGTTTTGGATATCCAAAGTTTCTTCGCAGTTATCTTCCGTCTATGATTGTAAGTCAAGCTTGTAATCTCCCTGTATATATACTTCCACTCCTTTCCAACTGAACCGTCTATGGTGATATTCATCATCGCAATGGTAATGGTCTTTGAGAACGTCAAATGAGTCTCTTGCATCCTGAGTACATCATTACCCACTTCCTACAAAAAGGTTCCCTCGGGCCCACACTCTTAGATTTCATCCTCCTCTTCATTGTTACTAAATTGTGGTCCGAGTCTATGCCTGCTCCTCGGTACGCCTTACCTGATTTCAGAATCTCTGCCTCGCTATGAAGTTAACAGCTGGAATCTTCCCGTATACCCAGGCCTTTTCCAAGTATATCTACTCCTCTGTGACTTTTGGCTTAAAATTATTCCAAAACTCAGTCTTTCTCCTGTATCGTTACTCTTACTAAGCCATTATTCTCCTGCAACCGTTTCTTTTACAACTTCCAATTGCCAATGATTTTAAACTTGCATCTTCTTTCACGTAATGAAATAATCGTTCAACATCCGCATACATTTTCTCTGTTTCTTGATCTCTTATTGTATCATCATTACCATATAATGCTTGTCCCCCTCCTCGAAGTTCTACTCGTACATTTGCCAGAGTCACGTGGCCTGGAAGAGAGAAAGATTTTTGGTACGATTATCACTCTAGCGATGTCTTAGGATATAGATGTGTGTATGTTCGTAAAATCTGAATAGAAAGAAGATTATTTTCTCTGCAAGTAATAAGCGTAGCAACAATATGATTAAAATTCTGGTTTTTGTAATACCTAGTGTGAAAAACCACAAAGACCAATATATCTTTTCCTCTGATGTCTCAAGTGCGTAGGTGTTCCGTTTGACGTCATGGGCGTCCTGCGCGGTCTTCGTGTGCTGATACTGATCTCGATTATCACGTGTTGGAAACTTGAGTACATCCTGTAAACAAGATATCAAGCAAAGCAGACATTCTCTTACAAAAGACGCCTAGATTACAGTCTTGCAAAATCAGAGGAAGAAATCACAGCTCAAGTATTAGAGATAAAAAGCAGTAGACTGAGACTAAAATAGCTTACCTTCATGTTTCACTCATTACCGATCACATCACTAGTACTAAGAGCAAAAGAACTAAGTAAATAGATTAAATACATAGAAAACAAAGTTATCTGAGTTTAAGATAATTTTCCTACATGTTCCACTCATTACCGAAACATCCCAAGTACCCACTCTAAAAGTGTCTTAATAATCCCGTAGTGTGTGGCTGAAATCATCGCGTAAAGTGATTACATTAACAAATGCAACGCGTAATTAGATTAAATTATTTGTAAACAACCTGTAGGTAAGAAATATAAGACAGTAGTTACCAAGAAAGTACGACGCTAGTTTCGTCAATCGACTATAACGTGTAGCACTAGGCAGACAAGAGTATTGGATCCTAATTCTGTATAATTCTTACAAGGGATCTGAAAAAAGAATTGATCCAACTTCAGTTACGTTATATGGGGCACGCCTGTGACGACATGATTGTAAGCATCACTGTGGATTACGGAAGGGTCGTTTGTTTACCGAGGCTTGCTCTATTCTTTCACAGAACTGAGAATGGTGCAGTATAGGGCAGCCCAAGTTGAATCCGTACTTCTCGACTTCGAGAAAGCTATCGATACAGTTTCACACAACCACCTCGAACAGTAAATACAAAATCACAGAATAAAACTGACGTAAAAAGTGTTATCAGCATTTAGCGGTACCGTAATCTAAGAGGAAAACATATGAGCAGAAAACTATCCGAAATATCTCTAAATATTAGGAAACCATGGTCAAGTGAAACTCATGTTGCAGAGAAATTTGACGAGGCTCAATACATCTTACCTCTGCAAGACCAAACTAAATGATCGCGGCGTTAGAACACTTTGGAGAGGACTGTGACTTTCAGCTTACACGTTATCTTATGCATTTAAGTTTATACTTCCAGATTAAAAATCCTCGTAAATGCCTCGAACAGACGTTGTATAAAATTGAGTGTGGTGCTTGATGCGCAGTTCTAGTGCAGTTTTCATTCTGTTACCATGTGATTCAGGCGGAACGTCATTTTAGAAATTGTACAGTCCAGTGAACATTAATGTTGTAAGTAGACTGTTTAGGTTTTCTTGTTGGTAACGCTACGTAACGCTCTGTATGAAAATCACTGACTGTGCTGTGTGCAGTCTTTGGCTAGTTTGCATTGTTGTCTGCCATTGTAGCGTTGGGCAGTTGGCTGCTAAGAGCGCGTAGCGTTGTGCAGTTGGAGGTGAGCCGCCAGCAGTGGTGGATGTGGGGAAGTGAGATGGAGGATTTTTGAGAGCGGATGACTGGACGTGTGTCCATCAGAAACAGTACATTTGTAAGAATGGATGTCATGAACTGCTATATATATTATGACTTTTGAACACTTTTAAGGTAAATACATTGTTTGTTCTCTATCAAAATCTTTCATTTGCTAAGTATGCCTATCAGTAGTTAGTGCCTGCAGTATTAAGAATCTTTTATTTAGCTGGCAGTATTGGTGCTCGCTGTATTGCAGTAGTTCGAGTAACGAAGATTTTTGGGAGGTAAGAATTCATGAAAGGTACAGGTTATTGTTAATCAGGGCCATTCTTTTGTAGGGATTTTTGAAAGTTAGATTGCGTTGCGCTAAAAATATTGTGTGTCAGTTTAAGCACAGTCTTGTATAATTTTCCTCAAGGGACGTTTCATATGGCGACCCTGCCAGGATACCTCTGTGGAATCTTCTGATTTTTTTCTTGTAGTTTGTGTAATTAGTGTAGCTTTTGTTTATTGCTAGAGCAAATTGTACAGAGATTCTCCTTTGTAGTTGCAGTCTTTCATTGTTGTACAGTAAAACAGTTGTGGCATGCATCTAGATTTGCGCCAAGTATTTCGCAGCTGCTCTTGCAATTAACTAGATATTATTTTCAATGCTATGTTAATGTGTTTTCTTATTTTGCTCTTCAAATTGTGCTTTTCTGTGTTGTCGTGTGAAATATTGTGACAATAATGGCGTGTGAAAAACGTAATACTATGCTCCAAACTAAACTGAGAAATGACAGTGAAGACGAAAGCAGTGTGTTAGTGCCACCGTGTAATGAATTAACTAATGTTCAAAGTAGTAATTTGGTAGTTGTGCATAGGGAAATGGAGTGGGCTGCAGATAATGGTGTAGGCAATGAAACATTAGTGAACAGGGAAGCATTATCGATCGATCGGTCGGCAACAGCTTGCCTCAGGAATCCGAAATGACAGGACACAATCTTGCAATTACTGTAGATTCAGGTTTTGCGTCCTCACCATTTTCTCAAATAAGTTAAGACACGTTTTCTGCTTTTCAAAATGCGAATATTGCCGGTTCAAATGCATTGCCGAATAGCACTGAGGAACATGTTTCAGACACGAGTGCATTATTATTACAATTAATGCAACAAATGGGACAAAAGCTTCAAAAGTTAGACGCAATGGAACAAAGTCTTCAAAAGTTAGACACAATGGAACAAAATCTTCAAAAGTTAGACACAATGGAACAACACCAGAGACAATCACAGCAACAGTTAGACACAATGGAACAAAATCAGAGACAAACACATCAAAAGCTTCAAAAGTTAGACACCACACTTGAACAAACACGTGAAGATTTAACTACTGAGTTACGTAACATTGAATCGAAATGTCAAAAGTCTGTAATGACGTAAAAACAAAAATTTGTGAGCATTTTCAACCTATTTTTTCGCAGCCTGAAAATACATTACAGAATCACGAAGCAGCCATAAAAGAACTGCAAACCATTGTTCATAAAAATCATGAGACCTTGTGGGCTAAAACTGACTCAGTTGCATCTACCGATTCGGTTACGCTACTTGCAAAAACTCAGGAAAACTTAAAGGACACAGTAGATATGATTTCAACAGAAATGGACACTCTGAAACTTGGTTCAGAAAAACACACTGAGGAAATAAGTACACTATCAGAGAAAGTAGCCGAACTTTCGGATCAGTTCACTAACTTATCTGCAAAGGTAGATGATGATCTGAATGACACAAGACCTGTAGCCATCACTGACACAGAAGAGTATGAACAAATTAAGAAATTCAAAGAAAATCAGAATCAAATTAATACGCAACACAAAAGAGAAATCCGGGAAGTACAAGATCAGTTGGCACAAGTAATACAAAAATTACATATTTCAGAGGACACTCGCGCTCCAACACGGGAAGAGGAACTTAGAAATACGGAAAGCCACAAAATAATAACACAGGGAATTTCGAAAATTATGAAAGAAATTGGCAAGGTGCACCAAATTTTGAGATGGAACAGCCGACACGACGTAACAATGACCGATATGCTACTCGCCGACACGATGATTTTGACTATAAGCTGTTCATTACTACACGTAAATTCAAAACATTTAAGAATTCTGGCAACGACATTCATCCACAAGTGTGGTTCCATCAATTCTCTCATTGTTTTCCTCCCAACTGGTCATTGGAGCACAGATTAGAATTTATGTGTGGCTACTTAGAGAATGAATCGGTCATTCACGATTGTCACATGCACTTTATCATGGCTTCCCCTCAACTTATTGGTCTCAAGCTACACAAGACCGAGTAAAACATAGCATCATAATGATGAAACATTTCGAACAATCTGAATTTTCCAGTCTTGTGAAATATTTTGAAGACATGTTGCACAAGAATCAGTACCTGTCAAACCCATACAGCCCATCAGAACTCATCCGCATTTGCTTAATCAAATTACCTCAACATTTACAACATATTATTTTGGCAGGACGTTGCAAAGACAACATTGAAGCTTTTCAGAGACACTTACAAGAATTAGAAATTGACACTGACAATCACGGAACGCGAATACAGAAACACAACAATTACAGGTCATATCCGTCACATTTCCGTGAGGAAAGAAATAATAACTGTACACGACAAGGCTATTCTTACAACGTAAACCGTGACCAAAACAGACACCACCCGTATGACAACCATTGGCAGAATAATAGTTACAAAGAAAGATCGCATTTCCATAGTAATGAATATGACAGAGACAATCATAGAAACAGATAATATGGCAACCAGAACTATTATTATCACGGGAGACAGAATAACTTGAGACGCAACGGTCCACCATGCAGTGATAATTCAGGGAGAAATTCTCTACCACTCAACCGACAAGAAAGAAACTACAGGAACTACCGACATGACAACAGATGATATAATCATGACGACATACCTGAATTTCATCAGAACTGGCGAGATTCAAACAGGGCTGGGCCCTCTCAACAAGGTGAATTTGTAGAAGTTAGGTCTCCTAATCCTAATAACGACGCGCACCAACAAAGAGACAGACAATGACTCACACGCAGCCACGTGCGCCGGCTGGGCTTGAGAAAAATAACATAGATGTTAACCTTGAGAAAAATTTTAGTATTCCTTACCGACGTATACAACCTGATAATTGCTTTGAAGCTGGAACTTTGCACACTAGAAAGGGTAAAGGGTTGCACCACATTTCACATGTAAAACTGTTTATTGAGAGATAATCTGCTTTTTAACTTTGTCTTTGCCATAAAACTTTTCACTTCACGTTACTAGTATGCTTCGTCAGACATAGAAACTGTTAACATGCAACAATGTTTGAAGTTAACTATCCAGTCAAGAACCAAGAGAACTTATTTAAACAGAAATTATGAATGCATTGTTATAGTGAACAGATGACGCAGTGTTATTGTGTGTGTACATTCTTGCTTGTTAGTGGCACGTTTACGTAATGACCATAAGGCTCACATACTTAGAACATGTACCGGTACTGCTAATGAGATTTTAATGCTACATTTTGGTTTACTTGGAATACATTCTGGATTTAAAGTACTTTCTGAGAGATATAAGATGACACAGTGGTTAGTTTATTTGACAGCTACATGATTATATCACGACGCTACTAATGAGTGACACAATTTATATTATTGCTTTGGCGCTGTATCTGTTTTATATCTGCACAGTTTTTCTGTATTATTCTGGAAAGTAAACCACGTTTTAGTAGTAACTTTTGTGGTATAGCTACAGAGAGACAGCCTTTTTCGTAGCACAACAATACGTTACATTATAGTACTTTCTTGATCACAGTAAGGTACGTAATAACTACAATATCCATACACAAAGCATTTCACTTTCGTTTATGATGAGGTAAGTACATTGACTTCAGCAGAACTTTGCTTACAGAGGACGATAACTACGACACTTCCACAGAATTATCTTACAGCAAGACGCACATTTAGCGCTACAGGCCACGCATTTGAGTTATTAATTTTGTACTTAAACCATTTATTTTTCAAGATTTTTGAATTACAAAGAAAGTTTTCCATGATACATTTCATTCTATTGCTGTAATCTGTAATACCTGAGGGTATAAATACATTAATCCTCAGGGGGGGTACACGCTTACTTTGTGTACCATGTGTTTAACTAGCACAAGGAGCCCTAGCTGATATGGTATTTGCTTATACAACTTTACACAACGGTACCATAGTTCTCTAACACAAAATTACACAGCTATCTGATTATTTAACAGAGAAACAAACTTTTTTTACTGTCAGTGACACATGTTTACGCAATTACATAATTGGATAACTTTTTTAAAGTACGTTTGAGTTAGATGACACTATTGAAATGAGCAGAGAATTTTCTTAGGTTTTGAAATTATTGCAGAAAGCTACGACGTTTTTGAGATTTGACTGAGGTGTTATGATGTTATTATTATGATGTCAATGTGTATTATGCTGTTAAGGTATGTTTATGATCATAAGTTCATGCTATATGAGGAATTTGATTATGCTACATATTTATAATGATGAAATTTTGAAGACTGTCGATGAATATGTATATGTGTAATAAGGTAAGGAATAATGAGTAGTGGTTAGGGATGCTGATTTGTAAAAAAGGATGTTGGAAACCAAGAATGTTGCTTTAAGAGTTACAAAATGTGTGTAAATGCGTGAATGTATTACAATGATGACGTAAATTTTTTGGACACTGTTATATTTATAAGATTTTGTTTCTACACATTTGTAACGCAAATTCTCAACCTGTGAAATTTTTTTATATGAAACTGTCACTGCTGTCGTAAATATTTCATTAAGAAAGTTAAGTGACCTTCACGTAATGCGTTGTGGGCACCCAGCTGCGAGACAGTCGCCTGGAAAAAAGCCATTAGTGTGTGCCTTTCAGAGGCACAGGTGGAGAAAAAAGAGGCCATTAACCTCGCTATTGACATTCCTTTGTAGAAAGCATCGCAAATATGACATGCTGTTACTTGGAAACATAAGATTATGCTGTGGAGCTCATACTTTGTGCTACTTACTGAAATGCTTATGAATTGATGGGAAATATTCGTACATCTGCACACCTGATTATGACAAGTGTTTTTCTACGAGAATTGAGAGAATTTCTACCAACTTATGAAATGCCTCATGACTACTGAATGATATTATTATGCTTTACTTTGTTCATAGTTGCTTATTTTATTTGATATCTTTTTTCCAGGTGTGTTGCAGCATTGGTTTTATAAAATGAAATTAAATGCATTTGCTAATGTGAACACTTTCTGTCAACAGATCTATTAAATAATAATTTTATGATCCACATTCTTCGAAAAAGGAGCACTTCGAAAGAACAATAAGAAGGGAATAATAACAGTAACTGTATACATAATTTTGCTTTCAAGTACTTGGTAATTTCTTTTGTAGAATAAATTGTGATGCATCACTCTAGTATTAAGATGTGACATAGGTATTAAACATGGCCATTTTTAGTGTAATATTTTTTCTGCTTGAGCTTTGTCATGTTTAGATATAAGTTATAGCATTTGCTGCTGCTGTTTGCCAGGCATAGTGCTACTAAATTTCACTTTGTATTACTCTGTTAAGCCAGTTTTACCACTGATTTATTTTTCTTGTTGCTGTGCATTGGCCCAAATTAGTTGTAATGTTGCATTTGCTCTGCAAATTTATATTTATTGCTGCTTGCTTTGCCAATTTGCATTTTTTGTCATTGCTGTTTGTGTTAATTGTTCTATGCTGCTGCATTGCCTCGTCCCTTAGTTTATGCATCTGAGCTCAGAAGATTGAAGTTAGCTTAAGATGGGGTAGGCTAGAGAGTTGTGATGAATTGGAAGAAATGCATTGAGAAGCTATAATAAAATGGTTTGGCCAAAAAAGTATTTTGAAAGAGGATATGAACAAAAAAGTAGGGTTTAGGGACAACAGGTTTAGGTAGGATTGTCTTGGAAATAAATGATGAGGTAAGATAATGGAAAATAAATAATGAGGTAAGAAATATGTGAACATATAAATACAGAAAGCATGCTTGAATAGGATTTTTTTTGGTGGAAACAAATGTTGGAATAAAACAAAAGATCTATGGAATGTAGTTTTGGGTTGGACTGCAGTACCGAATGTTACACTGAATACAAATCCTGTCCTTTCCTCCTGCGTTATTCTGCTATGTGTTTGTGTACCATTGTGCATTTGTGTTTTTCCTGTCTTTATGTGTTTAGCTAATACTATTTATGTTGTAGAATTTTTCAATTAATATGTTATTTTCTTTGTAAGGATGTTTAGACATTATTTATTCTGTCCTTTTTTAATGCTCATGTGTGAAGTTGATGTTTCAAAAGCTATTCTGATCTTTTATTTATTTACTTATGTCATAATTCCTGTAACACTGATGTATATTTCTATTTACATTCTTTTGTAAAGCCTGTATTAGTACAAATGTTATCTGTACAATTATGTTCTTTAATGATGTATGTTGTACCTTTGTAATTGTATTCTTATTTTGTAAATTTATAATTGTAGAGACACCAGCTCTTCAAATTAAATTACATTTCACTGCACACATTTCTGTTGGTCATAGTAATGCAAAATATGTGAGAAGGTCGGACTGTTAGTGTTTGCACATGTGTTAATAATTCAGCAAGGGACTGTATAACAGCATAGCTGGTTCTAAGGACATTTAAACAAAAAAACATTTTTGTGAGTGCACAAGTGGTGGCTCATGGTCCTGCTATATTTTCCACAAGACTCTTCGATGGTGATTGTGCAACTGCACAGTCGCAACAGATGGCTGCTAGCCATCTCTACAAGGACTACAGTGGGTCTGCACCTTTGGTGGCCCACTAATACCATAATCTCTAACAGGACTACAGTGGTCTGCTCTGTGATGACCTACCTACCAATATTCTTCAAAACTTCGACAGACTCTGCTGTGGGTTTGCTCTGTTGTGGACCATTACCTGTCTGCATGTCAAGAGTCAGCACTGTCTTTCCGTTGGAAGGACAGCACTACTTCTTCAAGACTGCATGGAAATCCATTACATCCGTGTGCATTTTCTTTTACTACTCAGACTTTGAGAAAAGCACAGCAATTTTACTGTGATGAATGATCAGGACTGTCTTTATGGACTGTGAGAAAATTTTAGCTTTTGACCAACATTGTATCGATAAGTGTGTGTATTTGATTGCTTTGTTATTGTAATTATGAAAAATTTTTTTCAAATCTGTATTGGCCACTGCCCAAAACAATTTGTAAAATTTTTTGTGGGGAGCATGGGGGATATGAAAGTAGGCTGTTTAGGTTTTCTTATTGTAACGCCACGTAACGCTCTGTATGAAATTCACTGGCTGTGCTGTGTGCAGTCTGTGACTAGTTTGCATTGTTGTCTGCCATTGTAGCGTTGGGCAGTTGGCTGTTAACAGCGCGTAGCGTTGTGCAGTTGGAGGTGAGCCACCAGCAGTGGTGGATGTGGGGAAGTGAGACGGCGGATTTTTTGAGAGCAGATGATCTGGACGTGTGTCCATCAGAAGCAGTACATTTGTGAGAATGGATGTCATGAACTGCTATATATATTATGAATTTTGAACACTATTAAGGTAAATACATTGTTTGTTCTCTATCAAAATCTTTCATTTGCTAAGTATGCCTATCAGTAGTTAGTGCCTGCAGTAGTTAGAATCTTTTATTTAGCTGGCAGTATTGGCGCTCGCTATATTGCAGTAGTTCGAGAACCAAGATTTTTGTGAGGTAAGTGATTTGTGAAACGTGTAGGTTAATGTTAGTCAGGGCCATTCTTTTGTAGGGATTTTTGAAAGTCAGATTGTGTTGCGCTAAAAATATTGAGTGTCAGTTTAAGCACAGTCTTGCATAATTTTCCTAAGGGGACGTTTCAATGTACCACCTTCTGTGTTCGACGTCAACGTGCAATAACGGAGGATGGTGAATATGGGAGAGGGGGGGGGGGGGGGGCGGACACGCAACGCAGTGCAGTTCTTTGTCGTAAGCGGGAAGCAGAGCGATTTATGACATCCAGAAGGGAATGAACATTGGCTTTCAGACCAATAATGGAATCATTTCCTAGACGGCTAAGTTTGTAAACTGTGCACGTGCCGTGGTTAAGAATTACCGTGCGTGGAAAAACAGCGCTATCAAAAACCGATGCTGGGACAATTGTGGTACATCATGCGCCGTAGATGACGGGGGTGAACGATTACTGCGGATATGTGTATGAGCGAACAGACGTGCAGCTGTTGAGCAACTGACCATCCAGATGAACCAAGGGGCTACTACCAGTTGTAATGCTCTCATGTGTTTCTGCTATTGTAAATAATTCACCTTTATTGTACTGGAACAAAGATGAATCAGTGCACTGCGTGAGCAGTGAATAAGAACCTTAACTCTGTGTTGAGTTTTGTCTGTGGCTGAATTGTTAATAAGTCATTTGTGCAGCGCAGGGGCGTTCTTATTTGAGGCATAGTAGGGAGCAGAGGAAAGGATCTGTTATTTGTGGGAGAAACTATCTGGACTATTTTATTATGGAGATGAAAATTCTTTTATGAGATTTTCTTGTTCTTATTATCGATAGAGAAGATTTTGAAGGGATCTTGAAGGTATATTTGTAGTTTCCTTGTAATGAAAGAATTTTGTAATTGTTAGAGTCTTCTTATTTTACTCAGTCTTTTTGCCAATAATCAGAGTTTGATATTTCAAAAACGATTTTCTTTGAAGCAAAACTCACCTACGGGATTCATAGTAAAGTTTTAAATATTCTGTCGTGTGTACATTGCACCTTACGCCACACACAGTAACAGATTGTTTCTGACAAGTAGAAAAATTTAGAGTAGATTATTTATTTCTAGCTGCTGTATCACGTGATTTGTATTTGCTTTCGACAAATTCAGCACTCAAGACACAAGAACAGCATGCTGAGCAAAAGGCGAGTCATTTTTATTTCAGGGCAGATCTCATCTACCATTCTTGAGCATTCACTGTGTAGTCGGGATTATCAGGTGTCGTGCCATCAAATCGGTTAATTTTCTGTGACAAGGGTTGGTAATTTCAAACAGTTACTTTCTACCGAATAGAGCAGTAATTTATTTTTGTGGATATTCCAAGTCTAATACTGCACTTCATATCAGGCACTTCGGTACTGAGTCTTAGTTACATAGTTTTCATTGAGCACAAAATTATTTTCTTTTGGCATTTAATTAGATTCACTTCCTTTTGTATTTCATGAAGTTTAAAGCTTTATTTCACTATGCCGTTCACATACGTAACACAGGCCCAACCAACAACCTGTTTTGCTCAGCAGTTGAATACGATACCTAAACTATACGTTACATGAGAGATAGTTTCTGACATCAATGTATTCAGCTTTCTCACATACAGACAATTTTCTAGAGACAACTTATGCAGTTTCTCCTCAACGATTGTTCAGAGAAGGTTGCTGCGTGTCGACCTCCGCAGCGGGAGCCTAGTTCACGCATCTATGGGTACAAAGGATCGAATTTGCACGTCAGGGCCGCAGCTGGACGTCCATTGGCTGGCGACATGGGGCCTTTTCAGACGAATCACGTTTTATGCTCCAACGGAAAGACGACCGTTGGTATGTACGGAATGAAACGTCTGAAAGAAAACACCTTGCAACAATCGTCGGAGGAGGCCGACCCTGCATGCAATTGGTTTTTCCTCGGCACGATGGTATCTACCTGCAGAACAAAGCAACATGTCAACAGCTCTTAGTATATGTCCTTGGTCCGAAAAGCACCAGGATGAGTTTTCCGTGCTCCTCCGGGCATCAAACTCTCCAATCATGTACGAAATCGAGAAACTGTGGGACCAGCTGAATGTAGCTGTACACGCCATGGATACTCAACCGAGATACATAGCGACACTGGTCACAGAATTGGAGTCGACATGTTCCACATCTCCGACAGGACCTTGCAGAATCTGTCTCTCCCCTGCACGTCCTGCTGCAGGCTTTGGACCGGTAGTTGCAATAATGTAACTGGAAAGTGTGTAATGTCTATTGTCGGACATATGGCCTGTTATTGAAAAAGTATCATGATAATTACGTAGTGTAATACACGGAGGTCAGTTGTTGCTGTTGTGGTCTTCAGTCCAGAGATTGGTTTCATGCAGCTCTCCATGCTACTCTGTCCTGTGAAAGCTTCTTCATTTCTGAGTAACTACTGCAACCAATATCCTTCTAAATCTGTTTAGTGTATCCATGCCTTGGTCTCCCTCTAAGATTTTTACCCTCTGCACTTCCTCCAGTATTAAACTATTGATCCCTTGATGCCTCAGAACGTGTCCTACCAACCGATCCCTTCTTCTAGTCAAGTTGTGCCACAGACTCCTCTTCTCCCCTATTCTATTCAGTACCTCCTACTTAGTTACGTGATCTATCCATCTAATCTTCGGCATTCTTCGCAGCATTACATTTCGAGAACTTCTAGTCTCTTCTTGTCTAAACTAGTTATCGTCCATGTTTCACTTCCATACATGGCTACACTCCATACAAATACTTTCAGAAAAGACTTCCTGAGATAAAAATCCATACTCGATGTTAACAAATTTCTCTTCTTCAGAAACGCTTTCCCGGCCATTGCCAGTCGACATTTTATATCCTCTCTACTTCGACCATCATCAGTTATTTTGATCCCCAAATATCAAAACTCTTCTACTACTTTAAGTATCTCATTTCCTAATCTAACTGCCTCAGCATCATCCGACTTAATTCGACAACATTCCATTACCCTCGTTTTGCTTTTGTTAATAATCATCCTATATCCTCTTTTCAAGACACTGTTCAGTTCGTTCAACTGCTCTTCCAGGTCCTTTACTGTCTCTGACAGAATTGCAATGCCAACGGCAAACCTCAAAGTTTTTATTTCTTCTCCATGGATTTTAATACCCACTCCAAATTTTTCTTTTGTTTCCTTCACTGCTTGCTCAATATACAGATTGAATAACACTGGAGATAGGCTACAACCCTGTCTCACTCCCTTCAGAACCACTGCTCCCCTTTCGTGCCCCTCCACTCTTACGACTGCCAACTGATTTCTGTACAAATTGTAAATAGCCTTTCGCTCCCTGTATTTGACCCCAGCAAATTCAGAATTTGAAAGAGAATTTTCCAATCAACATTGTCAAAAGCTTTCTGTAAGTCTACAAATGCTAGAAACGTAGGTTTGTCTTTCCTTAATCTATCTTCTAAGATAACTCGTAGGGCCAGTATTGCCTCACGTGTTCCAGCACTTCTACGGAATCCGAACTGATCTAACCGTAGGTCGACTTCTGCCAGTTTTTCCATTCGTCTGTAATGAATTCCTGTAAGTAGTTTGCAGCTGTGACTTATTAAAATGATGGTTCGGTAATTTTCTTTGGCATTGGAATTATTATATTCGTCTTGAAGTCTGAGGGTATTTCGCTTATCTCATACATCATGTTCACTAGATGGGAGAGTTTTGTCAGAGCTCGCTCTCCCAAGGCTATCAGTAGTTCTAATGGAATGTTGTCTGCTCCTGGGGCCTTGTTTCGACTTAGGCCTTTCAGTGCTCTGTCAAACTTTTCACGCAGTAGCATATCTCCCATTTCATCCTCACCTAAGTTCTCTTCCATTTTCATGACATTGCAGTCAACTACATCGCCCTTGTATAGACCCTCCGTATACTTCTTCCACCTTCTTGACTTCCTTTCTTTGCTTAGAACTGGTTTTCCATCTGAGCTCTTAATATTCATACAAGTGGTTCTATTCTCTCAAAAGGTCTCTTTAATTTTTCTATAGGCAGTATCTATCTTACCCCTAGTGAGATAAGCCTCTACATCCTTACATTTGTCCTGTAGCCATCCCTCCATAGCCAATTTGCACTTGCTGTCGATCTCATTTTTTGCCTGCTTCATTTAGTACATTTTTTATATTTTCTCCTTTCATCAATTAAATTACATATCTCTACTGTTACCGAAGGATTTCTACTAGCCCTCGTCTTTTTACCTACTTGATCTTCTGCTGCCTACACTATTTCATCTTTCAAAGCCATCCATTATTCTTCTACTGCATTTCTTTCCCCCGTTCTTGTCAATTGTTCCCTAATGCCCTGTCTGAAACACTCTATAACCTCTGGTTATTTCAGTTTATCCAGGTCCCATCTCCTTAAATTCTCTCCTTTTTGCAGTTTCTTCCGTTTTAATGTACAGTTCATAACCAATAGAATGTGGTCAGTTTCAACATCTGCCCCTGGAAATGTCTTACAACCTGGTTCCTAAATCTCTGTCTTACAATTATATAATGTATTTGAAACTTTCGTGCCTAGGCCGCTTCCACGTATACAACCTTCGTTCATGATTCTTAAACCAAGCGTTAGCTATGGTTAAGTTATGCTCTGTGCAAAATTCTACCAGACGGCTTTCTCTTTCATGCCTTACCCCCATTCCATATTCAACTACTACTTTTCCTTCTTTTCCTTTTCCTATTATCGAATTTTATCTGTATGTATAAGACAACACACGTCCAGAGATACGCAACTGCCGGCCGCTGTGGCCGAGGTGTTCTAGGCGCTTCAGTCATGAACCGCGCGGCTGCTACGGTTGCAGGTTCGAATCCTGTGTCGGCCATAGGTGTGTGTGATGTCCTTAGGTTAGTTAGGTGTCAGTCGTTCTAAGTCTAAGAATCTGATGACCTCAGATGTTAAGTCCCATAGTGCTTAGAGCCATTTGAACCATTTGATACCCAACTTTTTTACTTGAAAGAACGTAGATGGGGAAATAGCACAATGACGCTTAGCGGCAAACCTCGTCATTATCAACAGTGAGTGACACAGACGTGGAGTTGTACATACCGCTACAGTACTATCGTGAAGGCGCGAGTCAGAAGTTGCGCGTTGAATGAAACAGTCGAGTATAATAATCAGGAAACGTTTAATGCTGCGGCCTTGTTGTTAGCATCGCTGCCGTGAACGAACCCGCTTGATTGTAAGACCAAATTGTTTTGTGTTCCACGCGAAAGACAATCGAATGACGAAACAAAACGTGGCGGAATGGGAATTATGTAACATACCTACGACGAAGATGACATGTAAAGTATCGTCTGTAATCTTCTTAGTGAGCCCTTGCACCTTAGTTTCGACTGGTAGATTTCACGGACGTCGAGGGCACCAATAATCTTTGCCACTGAAAGAAATTGCGCTTTAGCTGCCTTAATTTAATATCATCTTCATTACTACAAACCAGTACCACACTTGATAACAGCTTGTTTATAAATGTGTTTTCACGAAAGCCTGTAGCTTTGGGGGACATTTTGACTACGGGAGACTGTTAGGGAAGGGTGTGTTGACAGTAGTGGACAACATGTCAAAAACTGCTCTCCCGTTTCCACCACTCCGAAACCATCATCCGTCATTTCAATCAGACTCGGCTGCTTCACATGGTGCGATTTGTGTTTTCGGCTCGTCCATCCCGAGGCCATGAATCGCACTTAGAACGTTCATTTAATGAATTTTGCTAATGCTGTTACGCTTTGAAAAAATCAGTTTTATATGACGTAGTATTGAAAATATGGATTAACGCAATTTTGATATAGAAACAAGGACTAAACTTTGAAATATGGAAAAACATGTAAAATGAAAGTTATATTTTCAGACTCCAAATCTCATGATTTAAGCAGAAAACGACAAAAAGAATGAAAACTACAGAAACGAAAACATATTAAACCTGGACTTGCTGAGAACACGTAAGTTCAATAGGCAAATACCGATTAATCCTGAGTACTGCACTTCTTCAGTGTCTTGTCTCTTCCGATGCACATATTCGTCAAATGACTTTTCGGATGGTACTAAACTCTTCGTTATAACCTCCCCTGCTTCGCTCTGCCTCCCACCATACTGCACTTCTACAAAGTCCACCTTTCCTCCACCTTCCTTTCTTCTTTCTTCCATTCTTGTCCCACATCTTCTTTGATATATACTTTTGTTTGCTTTTTGATCTCTTATTTTGCTCCATGCTGTGTTATAATGATGACTCCTTCTAACCCAGTTTTATCAGTATCAACTATGGTTTCTCATTTACCCTGTACTGTATTCATTCTCTACGCTCTTTTATTGTAACTACGGCTTCTGCGTCTACTAGGTTACTGCAGCTTATTCCTGTTTCATTTACTAGTAGGCAGTAACGAGATCGACTCTTAATATTGTTATTATTTCTTGAGTAATTACGTTAACATTGTTTTGGTACTCATTTTTTGTCTTCTTCTTCCTTCTTTACTGCTATCTTCTTCTAGGTTAAGACCATCTTCTTCTATTCCCCATCTTTAATTCTCCCGATTACATACATTCGTCTCGTCCTCTAGCACATGTGTGTCTATTGGGGCCTCTTCGCTGTTCATGCCGGTTTTTCCGCGTCATGACAACTGACGACTGTTTCAAACAACAGTTTCAACATTTCTCTCTTCCCTCCTTCCACGTGGAAATATCTTCCTCTTCTTTCAGAACAGATTCCATTTCATAAGATGGCTTGGACTCAGGTAATTGTGAACGTGAACCGCCTTGTTTATTTTACTGATCTAGGTTATCTAGAGATGCAATTTATTCCACATCTTCATGATAAGTATGCTGTGGACAATCCCATCCTGAAAGGTGACAACAGCCGTGTTTAATCATGCGTTCATGGTTTGACGAACACTGAAGCAATTCCGTCACAACCGGCCTAGTAAATCACCCGACCTTAATGACTGAGGCTGTTTTGAGTAACAGATGAAATTTGGCAATGAATATCCCTGCAAGTTACTAGCTCTACGGAATCTAATCAGAAATGAGCTGCCTCTGGCATAAATGAAGAACCTTGTGGACTCTCTTCCTCGTCAAATTGAATCCATTACAAATACTAGAGGCAGTACTGCATGTCATGAGTGTGATGACTTCTGGAGATGAGTAAGGCTTATTATCAGTAATTAAATTAACTCTCTAGCGGGTGCGACGATTTTCATAACACAAGCGGGCGCGCGGTGTACTTTATACACATGTAGGGATAGCTGTTCTATCTTACCAAGGTAAACATGTATGAACAAAATCATAATTTAATCTTAGTTTAATTAAACAACTATAAAATGAACTTCTGATATATAAGCTAAATCACTGTTTAATCAAACAGTAATAAAATAAACTTTCATTGTATCACTCTTTTGCCGTGTACGAATGGTCCCACACAATAATGACCACTCAGAGCATTAAACAGCGCTGTTGCATCACATCCCCCACCTCCCCCCCCCCAAACACTTTTTCGATTACTAATTATCTAGTAGCAAACTGCCTGATTAGGGGGTTGAGCTGTAGCTCGGAGTCTGAATCATTTTCTTGCAAGGATCGAAAACTTTTTCTGACTTGTCTCGCTATTTATTTTATGTTACGACTGCAGACTTGGAAGTATAGCAATAATGCAGGAACAGAAGCGGGCTTGCAATTTAAAACAACAATGGAACTGTACAAAACAATGATATATGTGGATGAGGCACTTCATACATGCGAGCCCCTGCACGAGGTTTAAAACGGGTGTGGGAAAGTAGAGGCCCATCGGCCACTTGCGGCCCGCTGAAGGTTCTTGCGCAGCCCCTCCAAAACATTCAGAATTACTCGGTATTACTTTATACCTAATTGGAAATGCAAAGAGAAGTAATGCGTGCTCTGCTTCCACAAAATAGCCCCGAGCCAAAACTACTGCCTACCCCTGAATTAGAAGCATACAAATTACTGTTCACACAGCGAAAGAAATTCCGTGCACTTATATAAACGACAGATGATAGAGACGCCTCGGTAATGAGTCAATAGACGCGTTGTATCTGAATGAGAATGGATAACGAAATAACAAGTGATACAAGCGAAATGTAATAAACTGAGCTCTGAAAAATGCATTTCGAGCAGTGTCAGAAAATGTATGCTTATCTTACGGGAGATTAGTGCTCATGTCTCGAGTCCATTCTACCCTGTGGTAGGTACGTAGTTCATTGTAGGTATCCGAATGGAATGGAAATTGGTTTGCAATGAACACAGATACAAACCAAGAAACACATGGGACAGCAGGTATGCGGAACATAATCAGTGTGTTAATCAGCTGGGTAGTTACAGGCTGTTTTGAATTACTTTAGGGCTGGCCGGAGTGGCCGAAAGGTTCTAGGCGCTACAGTCTGGAACCGCGCGACCGCTACGGTCGCAGGTTCGAATCCTGCCTCTGGCATGAATGTCTGTCATGTCCTTAGGTTAGTTAGGTTTAAGTAGTTCTAAGTTCTAGGGGACTGATGACCACAGCAGTTAAGTCCCATAGTGCTCAGAGCCATTTGAACCATTTACTATAGGATTGACACTTCGGCAGGAACCAGTGAAGGCGTGTAGAAGAGAGCCACGTCCCGCACAGTACACAGGAGTGATGTTACCTTTCATTCAGCTCGCTCTAACTCGCAAACCTATTATGTGCCTCTAGGAAGACCTGCACTACGTTTTCACTTCAGTTTTACTTGCGTCAGCATGTTTTTGAGACGACATGCGGAATGTTTACGAACGTACTTTTTCTGACGACGTTGTGGAGTTTACGAAATGCGGGAACCTCCTTTGTTATTGAATTTAATTGAACTCATTACGGAAATAAAAACTAAAGGATAGATTATATTTCCGTCTGCTCCAAATCGGAATTCAATCGCAGATTATGTTAGTTACATGTGTCACAAGATGCTAGTCCGCTCGTCAAAGCCTCAACGGTCCCTCGTTTGGTTTCATTGAGACAAACAGAGCGCTATGTTTGTAATTAACCTACTGTTACGTTTCCTGATCTAACTTATTTGTAAAATAACGGCAAAACTGTACCTGTCAGTAGACGTGAGTACCGTATCAGTTTGGGAGAATAAAATGGAACATTGATAAAAAAGACACTAATTCAGTGCTTCAGTGCTACAACAATTATAATGCAAACAGTGACAGACGGATTTGATCAATTGTTTGAAGACAGAGATTTGAGATGGACTTCATTTGGACTCAGTTGCCGATAACTGCTTTTTTATTAACACTAGGGCTATTTTTTTCAACTTCCCGTCTCCGCGAAATTAAAAACACTTTGAAAATCCGGTGAAGCGAAGTGTCTCTGTTTTGCCCGTCTATCGTGGAACGTCGCACTTTTCAGTTCAGAGCGCACAGTGAGCAAGAAAAGATGCCTAGAAGGTAGTGCCTACCGTCAAGTGTGGAGTGCCTGCTGAGAGGTTTCGCCGTGTTTCATCCAGCCTTCATAATATAACTGTCACGCGTTTCTGCTTCATAACAATTCTAGGCGGCAGATGCAGGTGCAACGTAGACGCTCCTGCAGCGTTTTCGATGGCAAGCGTTTGATTACCCCACCAAGCAGCCCAGACAAGCCTTCCTTTGACTTTCATCTCTTCGCCCACGTGAAACACTGGCTATGAGGAGTCCATTTTCGTGAAGAGACCAGTAAAGGAAATTGGCAGATATCACAGGCGGATGCCTTCTACGACGAGGCTGTCGGTAGTATTGCCAGACGTCCCGTATTCGAATTTGCCGAGATGTCCCGCATTTCCGGCACAATTTTAAATGTGCCGGAGGACAGGCTCTTTCTCTTATTTCAGCCTTGTTCGATTATTATTGCGAAATCTTTCGTGCTACAGCTGGCAAGTACCTATTCTCTACGCATGCACCGCATGGCAATTTACCGAGTTCCATCCTCTCGCTCGGAGCTTCGCATCTCTGTTTGCCCCTCTTTGTTTGCTCTACATTCTTGTATTTGTTTGTAATCCTCACTTTCTTCCTACAATTTAGTATTTAACATTGTCGTTCGTTTGTTAACTCGTTAAATGCTATGCCGACACGTGTTATGCAGTTTATAATTCCAATCTCGATTGTCATTCTAGTTTAAAACTTCGTTCATTCCTTTGCGAAAAATTTTGAGTGTTGATTGTGTTACGCTTGTGAAATATTTCTAAAACTACACGCAAAATGAGTGACTTAAGTGATAGTGATAACGATAATTCATCTAGAAGTCGTGGAATCCTTCTAAAAAGGCCAAAAGGCTTACAAAGTATAAGAACTGGGAAAATAACTATTGGTTCAAATGGCTCTGAGCACTATGGGACTCAACATCTTAGGTCATAAGTCCCCTAGAACTTAGAACTACTTAAACCTAACTAACCTAAGGACATCACACACACCCATGCCCGAGGCTGGATTCGAACCTGCGACCGTAGCAGTCCCGCGCTTCCGGACTGCAGTGCCAGAACCGCTAGACCACCGCGGCCAGCAAAATAACTATTCCTGGTTAAGATAAGTAAAAGGAAACTCGTAAAAGCCATACTATCGCCTGCACAATAAAGATCTCTCAAGTTTTCATGGAAGAGTTGGTTATGTAATAAAACATGTATCTACTACATCTCACGTGTCATGATAGCAACAGAGCATCAGGCACCTTATCTTAATATTTCTCGAAGCCTGAACCATCTGCCTCGGACACCGACAAGATTACTGCTGGAGAACTTGTAGCTGCTTATTAATCGGTAAATCATTGTCTTAGTTGCAGTAGTATGAACTCTTCACACAAATTACTACAATGTATCTGCAGTGATTCATAAATCGCTCACATTTTAGCTGAGGAAGAACAAAAGCGGAAGCTACTGTATTGGCCAAATAATTAGTTAACAATATGAAACATCCTGGCAGATTAAAACTGTGTGCCCGACCGAGACTCGAACTCGGGACCTTTGCCTTTCGCGGGCAAGTGCTCTACCATCTGAGCTACCGAACCACGACTCACGCCCGGTCCTCACAGCTTTACTTCTGCCAGCACCTCGTTTCCTACCTACCAAACTTTACAGAAGCTCTCCTGCGAACCTTTCAGGACTAGCACTCCTGAAAGAAAGGATATTACGGAGACATGGCTTAGCCACAGCCTGGGGGATGTTTCCAGAATGAGATTTTCACTCTGCAGCGGAGTGTGCGCTGATATGAAACTTCCTGCCAGATTAAAACTCTGTGCCCGACCGAGACTCGAACTCGAGACCTTTGCCTTTCGCGGGCAAGTGCTCTACCATCTGAGCTACCGAACCACGACTCACGCCCGGTCCTCACAGCTTTACTTCTGCCAGTATCTCGTCTCCTACCTTCCAAACTTTACAGAAGCTCTCCTGCGAACCTTGCAGGACTAGCACTCCTGAAAGAAAGGATATTGCGGAGACATGGCTTAGCCACAGCCTGGGGGATGTTTCCAGAATGAGATTTTCACTCTGCAGCGGAGTGTGCGCTGATATGAAACTTCCTGGCAGATTAAAACTGTGTGCCCGACCGAGACTCGAACTCGGGACCTTTGCTTTTCGCGGGCAAGTGCTCTACCATCTGAGCTACCGAAGCACTACTCACGCCCGATCCTCACAGCTTTACTTCTGCCAGTACTGGTAGGAGACGAGGTACTGGCAGAAGTAAAGCTGTGAGGACAGGTCTCAGGTCGCACCTGATGAAGGTCACGAGCTACGTGACCGAAATATCGTGCAAGTACGACGCTGATATCCGGCAGAACACCCGACAACCCAAGATGTCATTAGATCGCCGGGAAAGCCTGAAGAGTTACAATATTCATTATAATTTTCGTCTGTCTCCACTTGAATGTTAAGTAGGCAAGCTGTACCTGCGGCTACTAGATGGCATTCACGATGCAATGCCATTTTCACCCGCCCGCACTTGTTAACGCAGGCGCCTCAGTCCCTTGAAACATATAGCTGTACAGGTTCGAGCAACCCATAGTGGCTCGCCTTCACACATTCCTTTCTATATATTTTGTGACTAAAGCCCTTCTGGCCTGTTAATTATCTTATATATGTGACATGTAAGTATTGCCTCTGTCTTTTATTTTTAGTCAGTACTTACACTCTTTTTATAAAAAAAATGTCTTTTCCTATAAATTTGAAACTATGGTTTAATTCTGATGAAGGCACTCATAGCAGTGTTGATACCTGGTCAATAAGACTAAAAATAATAGTGACCGAGGACTAATTTGTTTCAGTTTTAATTTAGAAACGGTCACGTTTAAAACCTTGACTCCCTAAGTAGTTTAGTATCACACAGCACTCAACAAATAATTGTAATAACAGGTAGTGTATTAGCCACAAACTGTAAGAAATCAAAACAAAACTTTAGCATGCAACGAACGACTGTAGGATAGAGCAAACGGGAAGCGTTTTAGTGGTGATGGTGAAGATTTGTCAGCTGCGGAGGTTTCCTGTAGCTGTGCGTCTCGTGGGGTTGGCTGAAGGTATGCTGTGCCGTCCTTGTAATCTTCATACCACTACTTCTTTCGTAGCATTCACTCCTAAAATAAAGACCCCAGTACCGATCAATAGTTGTCAACCGTTACTGGCGTTGTCAAATATCTTATCACATACGGTACGGTTTGACGTGTTTTTCAAACACAGATCGGAGAAATTCTGATTGACAGCATATACGACAAGATAACGGACACTGTTTGTGTTAATGTTCCGCTGCACATGTTTAGCGAGTTTTATTACAATTTAGCTCATTGTATTGTGACTTTCCACAAGTATGGGAACTACGAACAAGGTTAAAAACCTAACTGCACTGGCAGTTACCAATATGTCAAAGTTATTGATCTTTCCCATCCACATACGCCAAAGTAACCTGTGCCACTGTCAAGCAACACAGCTCGATGAAACTTGGACCACACATAGAAAGAACTGCTGCAATATACTATAGAAGGAAACTAAAAAAAAAGAAAAAGAAGTGCAATAAAACCAACAAAAATGACATTTTTATTCAAAGACAATACACCAAAGTCACGGCAATTTATCTTCGTCCCCTGTACATAGCAAAAAAGGGGACATGGTTCTTAATAATGTGTGTGATCACCACGGACAGCAATTCACGCTTGAGAGATACCCCCCATGCTGGCCACAGGGTTGATAAGGAATTCATGTGACAGGGCATTCCATTCCTCCAGGAGCGCGGTTGATGATCGGTGGACGATCGTGGTGCACATGGTCTCTGCAGTAAGTCTCCACAACGCATCCCACTCTGGCTCGATGGGATACAGCCCGGGGAAACAAGTAGGCCAGACCATTCGTCGAACATTCTCTCGTTTCAAGACCTCCTCCACAAGCGCTGTTCGAAGCGGGCGCCTGTTGTCTTCCATGAAAATGAAGTCAAACGCGTATGCATCCCTGAAAAGACGAATACCAGTGAGTGAATCATGCTAAAACATTTGGAGATCAGTACGCTCATATTACATTATGCCGTTCTGCACCATAACATTTGGAACACCAAAACTATCATGTCCGACAAGTTTCCTAGGTGAATTAGGTCTTCCCTCTTCCCGCCGTACGAGGATACGTCCAGATTCACTACTCAGAAACTGCTCTCATCTGAGAAGAACTCGCGACCCTACTCCTCGTTGGTCCAGTTCCTTTGTTTTTGGTACCACTGCAAACGGTGCCACCGACGTAAGGGTGTCAGTGTAACACAACGTCCTCCAACGTATAGCGTACTGAGTACTCGCAACGTAGTTCAACGTACTTCTTACTCGTTGGACAATGAGAGCACCTCCATGCAGTGGCCGTGCCTTGTGTCCTCTGAAATTTGATTGTAATTGCTTCCCCTGTTCGACGTGGGTCCGTTCTTGGTTGTCGCACAGTGTGGTCGTCTTCTGCAGCTCCAGTTGACCGTGATCGACCAGATCCTCTCCTTCTGGTGGCAATGCCTTGGCTTTCACTGCTCCTCATGCACGTGATAGAAGGTTGTGAGTAATTACTTATTCCTGGACTACACTCGTTACCCTTCTTACTTCTCAAAGTTTTCCGACGATTCTTCCCCGTCTGAGTCATAAAAGTGATGTGTACAGGTAATTTTGTAATGAAGAACACCAGCCCAGTGCATCGTTACTGCTCGCTGATTGACACACACGCACTGTCTTTTCCCGTTCCTGCAACTGACTCCTGTTGCAGGGCAGTCCCATTTTGTACTACAGTCACATCCTTTGACGACCAGCTTTCAGTGCACTACTGGTAGACCTCTGGCAATACGCTCCCACACTTACATTCATTTCCGCCGAGTAGCTAATGTGTTACGGTATAAGTTTGCAGAGCAGTTTTTAAGCAGGAAGAGTACAAAGAGAAAATCCATTCCAACACAGAAGCAGAAGAGCAATAAAATAAAATACCTCGAAGACATCCGGTTCTTCCGCAAAATGTGTATGTAAATATTCCCACCCTGTGTTATTTTAAAATATGTCGCTAGAAGGCCAAGTACAAGTGAACTAATTTTCGCGTACTTGTACATTATTTTTCAAATTGAAGGCGAAGTAATCCATTCGGCGGCAGCCACAGCAACTCCCAGCAGTGTGAGCCCCATAATCTCAGGGGGTGAAAATGACACACATAATACTGGTGCAGTGAGACGACGTAATTCTGCTAATACGGCAACACCGGTTCACATTTAGATGCGTCAAATGTAGACATGTACGTTGTAGTTGACGATATATTGGCTGAATTTGTAAGTGAATTAAGACACAAGAGGGCATCCACTGCAAACTCAGCCAATGTATCAAACAAAATATGGGCACTTGCTATTATCGAACATAGACTAGAAGCCCAAAACGAAGAACTTCGTAGAAAGAGTCACAGACTTCGGAAAGAACTGGCTTTTTCTAATCCCGCAGATACACGGGATAGAATTCGGCTCCTGAAGGCAGGAATAAAAGACCTTAAATAAAAGACCCGAAAACTTGTAACTAGAACTAGTAACCCCGCCCCACTATCCTCTGTGGCAGTGATTCTTCAAATCGCCAGAAAATCAAGATGCAAAGGCTGTGTCTTAACAAACACTATCACTACGGACACGCTAAGATCAAAATTAAGGCCATCAAATCTACGGTAAATACAGTGATTCTGGAAGTGGAGAAAATGGAGGATAAAAGAAAAATCATTGCTAAAATTTGCACAGCTAAACGGTATCAATTACGAGGAAGCACGAAAACTTTGACCACTTCTGGCTGTCTGTCAGTTACATACTAAACTAAGAGATAAGGATATCCTAGAAGTTTACGAGATAAACTTGAGTGAACATACACTCCTGGAAATTGAAATAAGAACACCGTGAATTCATTGTCCCAGGAAGGGGAAACTTTATTGACATATTCCTGGGGTCAGATACATCACATGATCACACTGACAGAACCACAGGCACATAGACACAGGCAACAGAGCATGCACAATGTCGGCACTGGTACAGTGTATATCCACCTTTCGCAGCAATGCAGGCTGCTATTCTCCATGGAGACGATCGTAGAGATGCTGGATGTAGTCCTGTGGAACGGCTTGCCATGCTATTTCCACCTGGCGCCTCAGTTGGACCAGCGTTCGTGCTGGACGTGCAGACCGCGTGAGACGACGCTTCATCCAGTCCCAAACACGCTCAATGGGGGACAGATCCGGAGATCTTGCTGGCCAGGGTAGTTGACTTACACCTTCTAGAGCACGTTGGGTGGCACGGGATACATGCGGACGTGCATTGTCCTGTTGGAACAGCAAGTTCCCTTGTCGGTCTAGGAATGGTAGAACGATGGGTTCGATGACGGTTTGGATGTACCGTGCACTATTCAGTGTCCCCTCGACGATCACCAGTGGTGTACGGCCAGTGTAGGAGATCGCTCCCCACACCATGATGCCGGGTGTTGGCCCTGTGTGCCTCGGTCGTATGCAGTCCTGACTGTGGCGCTCACCTGCACGGCGCCAAACACGCATACGACCATCATTGGCACCAAGGCAGAAGCGACTCTCATCGCTGAAGACGACACGTCTCCATTCGTCCCTCCATTCACGCCTGTCGCGACACCACAGGAGGCGGGCTGCACGATGTTGGGGCGTGAGCGGAAGACGGCCTAACGGTGTGCGGGACCGTAGCCTAGCGTCATGGAGACGGTTGCGAATGGTCCTCGCCGATACCCCAGGAGCAACAGTGTCCCTAATTTGCTGGGAAGTGGCGGTGCGGTCCCCTACGGCACTGCGTAGGATCCTACGGTATTGGCGTGCATCCGTGCGTCGCTGCGGTCCGGTCCCAGGTCGACGGGCACGTGCACCTTCCGCCGACCACTTGCGACAACATCGATGTACTGTTGAGACCTCACGCCCCACGTGTTGAGCAATTCGGCGGTACGTCCACCCGGCCTCCCGCATGCCCACTATACGCCCTCGCTCAAAGTCCGTCAACTGCACATACGGTTCACGTCCACGCTGTCGCGGCATGCTACCAGTGTTAAAGACTGCGATGGAGCTCCGTATGCCACGGCAAACTGGCTGACACTGACGGCGGCGGTGCACAAATGCTGCGCAGCTAGAGCCATTCGACGGCCAACTCCGCGGTTCCTGGTGTATCCGCTGTGCCGTGCGTGTGATCATTGCTTGTACAGCCCTCTCGCAGTGTCCGGAGCAAGTATGGTGGGTCTGACACACCGGTGTCATTGTGTTCTTTTTTCCATTTCCAGGAGTGTATTTCGAAGGAAGAATTTAACGAAGAAGTATAAAAAATTTAAGACAGCACCAAAGGTGAAGCGTACAGTTAATAACATACTTGAGGTCTCCTTTCCCCCTCTCCCTCCCCCAATCCCCCCATCCCCCCCCCCCCCAGAGTTCATCTAATAGTACTCCAAAGAGACAGGGTCTACATTCAGATTGAAGTGCTGCCCATTGAAGAATATGTAGCTCAACTGCTGGGGCCTGGAACATAAACCTAAACGTTGCAACAAGGAGTAAGTGTGTGCCGAATGTGCAAAGCAGGGACACAAAGAGACAGACTGTCGAGAAGTCATGACTGCATCCCATGTAAATAGCGGAACAGAGCCTGCGATCAGTGTTCAGAATACCATGTCAGCCGGCCGGTGTGGCCGAGCGGTTTTAGGCGCTTCAGTCTGGAGCCGCGCGACCGCTACGGTCGCAGGTTCTAATCCTGCCTCGGGCGTGGATGTGTGTGATGTCCTTAGGTTAGTTAGCTTTAAGTAGTTTTAAGTTCTAGGGTACTGATGACCTCAGATGTTAAGTCCCATAGTGCTCAGAGCCATTTAAACTAACCAATACCATGTCAACAACGTTTACTGATTTGGGGCACACCCACAAGGAAGACACGTTACCATTTTATCACAACAGCAGGCCTAAACACAAATCACCATGCAACAAAACAAGAGTTTGGCGGAGTGTGGTTGTCTGGAAACAGAAAACAGAGCTACTACAATGCACTATCCCAGATACCGATATAGTGCCATCAATACCATTATGTGCAATAGTGCAGAATAAATACCTACGTATTATAGACTACGCTGGTGACGCATGTATACAAGCTGCCATTGACTGCTACTTAGATAGGCGGTGCAGTAATGACATGTTTCACTGAGCGTCCTTCCAGAAAGCGATTCTACAAAAAATGGTCGAGCTCCAGACAGCACCGTCCACAGGGACAACGAAAAATCAACGACATCACATAAATGAGACAAACATGCATAAACATCAAGACTTCTGAAAGACATTCATACACACCGACAGGATGACCACGAATAGCACCAGTCACCAGAACAACAAGTAACACAAGAAGATTCAACAAAAAAACACAACAACAAAGACAAGCATACAAAACAACACAATTCATCAACAACCAAACTCCAAAATGACACTCCAAAGTGCTAATTATGCATAAAACCAGAACACTTTGTTCGTAGGGGAAGGACCCATGCCTCAAACTGAAAAGAATCTGAGACTAAAACAACAGAAACAGACAAATAGGAATGTGACGTCACAAAGACACAAACTACAAAAGACGGACAACACGTGGAAATCATACACGTATCAATATAAACCAAGAATTCATGCACAGCTTAACCATCAACAAGCAACGAAGATAAACAAAACTACTAAAATACACCAATATCGAACACAGACAGAAAACATGACCAATTACAAGACACAAATAACAGAGAACAAATAACAAAGGTAAATATGACTACCACAGAAGCACTAACGACAAACACAAATGAGCAAACCAGCACAAGGTATGTACAATAAACAGGAACTTGATAAAGGAACATCAATTGACTACAGGGACCTTGAGGAGACTGTACGCTTAAGCAGGTTCGAAAACAGATGTGTATTTCAAATAGAAAACCTCCCAACTGACAAACGACTCCTGGGGTTGGTATGCACACAGGGATAGAGGAAGGGGGGAGCTGGAGAGGGTTTGGACCTAAACAGGGTCTACAAGGAATTTGTGAGAGCCCACGGACGCGTTTACTACCGATTTAAAGAAACTGGACTCAAGAGCTATACATACACAAGATACCCCTCGTCGTGAAGATCGTAAAACTGAGTTGTATGAGGAGTAGAATGGTTGTTACTGAACTAAACTAGTAGGTGGACGAAGTACATTCGGATGTCACTCGTTTACAGGAACCCTACATGCGTGACGGTAAAATACATGGTCTCCCACCACAATTACAGTGCTAAAGGATGCCAAAGCAGCAATCTTGGTAACAAACACACATATTACGTTGATAAAAATCGTTGATAAAAATAGCATGGCTATTTACTGAACACCTTTTAACAGTAAAAATTCCGTTGGGAAAGGAATCATGGATTGTCGTACAATTACACGCACAGTTCTCATATGACATTGAAACTTTTCCAAACTTAGTTAGGGAAACAGCAGGGTTCTCCAGTGGCAAAAGACTATTCTTGATCTAGGACATTAACGCGCGCTCAGCACTCTGGCATGCAAACAGGAAAAATGCCGAAGGACAAGTAATGACGGACTTCATTAAGCAGTGCAGCCTTTTTGTGCTAAAATAGGCAGAATAATCCCCGACGTATCATGACAATGTCGAAGATATCATTAACATAGACACTTCATTACCAAACGGAACATCTGTAGCACATATAACTGACTGGCAAGTACGTGACAGAGCAACACACAGTGAACACAGTACAATAATTCTCCACAATGCTACATACATAAAGACAAACACGTCCACTTAACAACAGTCGCGCTTCCTGCTGAACAGGGCAAACTGGTAGACATTAAAAGATACTATATAAGAATTCTTTATGCACACCACCCAAGTAAGTATTCGTTGCGGAGCACACACATTAACTGAACTACGACAGAGAGCTCAAATCGCTGCAGTCCACAGATGAATGAGATATGTAAACAAAGTATACCATGGTCAACATTATTAACAACACTAAGGAATGATACTACCAACGAACAAAAAGAATGCAAAAAGGAAGTCGGGCTGCGACAATACCTTGAAGCCAAATGACGATACCAAGGCGAATTACAAAAAAGTAGGGCAGTACCATTGGGACAATTTTGTCAGGACCAACTTACAGAATAACATATGGGAAGAGACATTGAAATACAAACTGAGAGAATAAAAACACCAACGCTATTATCAGCATTAAAGCGACAAAACTGTACAATGACTCAGGGCTAGAGATGCTCGGAAGAATACCTACTAAACGAACGAGATACTATCACACGATGAATCTTCACACGACAAACACCACTACATAAGCCTACGCAGACAAATGGACATTAAGTGGATGAGTGGAGGAATCACTAGTTCTTGCTCCTGAGGAGATTGCGCTAGCTATAGGTAGACTTACAGATGGAAAAGCTCTGGGCCCAAGTGAAGGCAACTCAAAAATCATTAGAACTGCTGTGCCACAGATCGTCCCCTACCTGACGGACTTACTTAATAACTCTTTGCAGGAAGGACAATACCTGCTTATTGGAAGACGGCCAATGCATTTAACATCAAAAAATCAGAGGACAGAGACTCAACAGCCCAAAATCATATAGACCGATCTGTCTGCTGAATGTAGCCTACTTGGCCAGGTCGAGGAGACAGATTAAGGTCACACAAACAGATGCTGGCCCCTCAGTCCACATCAGTATCGGTTTCGGCCGCACAAGTCTTTAGACGATGTAGTAAATAGGGTTTTACCCATAACTCATAGCCACAGGACAACTATGTAGTGGCAATATTAATTGATATGTCTGATGCTTTTGACAATCTTTGGTGGCCTATTTTATTCGCAGACAAATCCAAATCCCAGAGACAGAGGTGTAGAATGGCTAGCAGGCAATCGAAGAGTTCTGAAGTAAATCACCAAAGGCTGCCCACAGGGGTCCACATGTGGACCCATATTTTGTAATATTGCTTTTGAGCCGCTATAGACAACCAAGACAGAGATGATATAGTAAAGGGGCGTAGTAGTGTACGCTGATGATATGCTCCTAGTGGTATAGGGAAACCCAAGGAGACATTTACAATAAAAGACTATGCAGCTTGACTTAGACGTTAATGAATTGTATAATAACAGCAAACTTATAGATTCAGTTAACGAAAAGATGTACTTACTACTGAAACGCGAACTTAAGAGTAACCCCAGCATCAAGCTAAATAACACAACCTTGCAAAGCAAAAGAGTGACAAGACATCTAGATGTACACATCGACGACAAACTGGAGTTCATTAAACGTCTCAGGCTTACAAGCGGCAAAGTAATGATAATAACGCATAAATCATAAAGACTAAATATTACAAAATATAGACTACTCATAAAGACAAAACGTACATATAACATCGTACTATTCGATTCTACAGTATGGTTTGCAGCGAGCACCTGGGGGTATCGATTGAAGCTTGCACCACATAAAATTATTGTGAGAAATGGCCAAAGAAGTGTTTTGCTCAGGATGTCGAAGGCCTTCGGTACAACATGGGCGGAGGCACTATGCTTGTGGATGGGAGTGTGCTCCATCGACATCACCGTCCGTCAGAGTGCAGCAGCTTACTCTTTGAAGAAAGGCAGATGCGACAAGGTATTCGAAATTATAGGAGAGGACGTCACGGAAAGGCGCCAACTGAACCGTTAGCGAAATAATACCTGGCGTTGAGAACGAGATTCGACAGTAAAGGTGCATCGCCTCTACATTTTTTTCCCAAAGAACAAGGCACGAATGAGGCTAAACCACATATATCCCACGATTGGCATGGTCCATTTCCTCACGGATTCCTCCTTCGGTTGCGGAAAACTAGAAACTCCTGAACAGACTCACGCGTATGCGACCCCGAACTGAGTATAACAGCACAGGCAAAGACTACGACAGCTGGACGACTGGCATCGTCGTGAAAGACATAACCGATGATGTGTCACGTACGTATCACGAATTATACAAACAAAAGCAAGCACATACAGGAATAAGAGCAAACACACAAACACGAGGGCAGGGTATTTGGAATGACACAGACACAAACACAGAAACAGATTCAGATATTGAAACAGATGCAAACAGTGAGACTAATATACAAACCTACTTGTAAGTTAAGTCTAAATTAAGGAACAGAGAAATGGATCAGCTGTATTTTCAATATATATGTAGAAAAGTCTTGAGTAATAAATGTAATTTAAATGATACAGTAGTTTACTAAATTTAGATAAAATACTACCTGTAATTAAAACGATGTAATTATGTAATGTAATAGTAATACAACACATAAAACTGTGTGCCGGACCGAGACTCGAACTCAGGACCTTTGCCTTTCGCGGGCAGGTGCTCTACCAGCTGAGCTACCTAAGCACGACTCACGCCCCGTCCTCACAGCTTTACTTCTGCCAGTATCTCGTCTCCTAACTTCATTCTGAATACAACACATGTCTGCACACATAAATTATCAAATAAATATTAAAGATGTATTTTGTACCCTACCTCTAATGTGACGGGCTCGTGATATGCCGAGCGCTCACACCCGAGATAGTTAGGTCGTGGCAACTCTAATACAGACCTATGTAGTTATTTTATTTCTTTTTCTTAAATGCGAGGTTATTGTTACATTAGAAATTTTTTCCGAATTAATGATATGTCATAAAATGACAGTACGTCATAAACTCCTTCCAACGTCCTAAATTTGTATCTTTTATTTATAATTGTATCTTCTATTTGTCTATCTTTTATTTTTAAATGAACATCAAGAGCTCAGATGGAAACCAAGTTCTAAGCAAAGAAGGGAAAGCAGAAAGGTGGAAGGAGTATATAGAGGGTCTATACAAGGGTGATGCACTTGAGGACAATATTATGGAAATGGAAGAGGATGTAGATGAAGATGAAATGGGAGATACGATTCTGCGTGAAGAGGTTGACAAAGCACTGAAGGCCCTGAGTAGAAACAAGGCCCCCGGAGTAGACAACATTCCATTGGAGCTACTGACGGCCTTGGGAGAGCCAGTCCTGACAAAACTCTACCATCTGGTGAGCAAGATGTATGAAACAGGCGAAATACCCTCAGACTTCAAGAAGAATATAATAATTCCAATCCCAAAGAAAGCAGGTGTTGACAGATGTGAAAATTACCGAACAATCAGTTTAATAAGCCACAGCTGCAAAATACTAACACGAATTCTTTACAGACGAATGGAAAAACTAGTAGAAGCCGACCTCGGGGAAGATCAGTTTGGATTCCGTAGAAATACTGGAACACGTGAGGCAATACTGACCTTAAGACTAATCTTAGAAGAAAGATTAAGGAAAGGCAAACCTACGTTTCTTGCATTTGTAGACTAAGAGAAAGCTTTTGACAATGTTGACTGGAATACTCTCTTTCAAATTCTAAAGGTGGTAGGGGTAAAATACAGGGAGCGAAAGGCTATTTACAATTTGTACAGAAACCAGATGGCAGTTATAAGAGTCGAGGGACATGAAAGGAAAGCAGTGGTTGGGAAGGGAGTAAGACAGGGTTGTAGCCTCTCCCCGATGTTATTCAATCTCTATATTGAGCAAGCAGTAAAGGAAACAAAAGAAAAATTGGAAGTAGGTATTAAAATCCATGGAGAAGAAATAAAAACGTTGAGGTTCGCCGATGACATTGTAATTCTGTCAGAGACAGCAACGGACTTGGAAGAGCAGTTGAACGGAATGGATGGTGTCTTGAGGGGAGGATATAAGATGAACGTCAACAAAAGCAAAACGAGGATAATGGAATGTAGTCGAATTAAGTCGGGTGATGTTGAGGGTATTAGATTAGGAAATGAGACACTTAAAGTAGTAAAGGAGTTTTGCTATTTGGGGAGCAAAATAACTGATGATGGTCGAAGTACAGAGGATATAAAATGTAGACTGGCAATCGCAAGGAAAGCGTTTCTGAAGAAGAGAAATTTGTTAACATCGAGTATAGATTTAAATGTCAGGAAGTCATTTCTGAAAGTATTTGTATGGAGTGTAGCCCTGTACAGAAGTGAAACATGGACGGTAAATAGTTTGGACAAGAAGAGAAGCTATCGAAATGTGGTGCTACAGAAGAATGCTGAAGATTAGATGGGTAGATCACATAACTAATGAGGAAGTATTGAATAGGATTAGAGAGAAGAGAAGTTTGTGGCACAACTTGACCAGAAGAAGGGATCGGTTGGTAGGACGTGTTCTGAGGCATCAAGGGATCACCAATTTAGTATTGGAGGGCAGCGTGGAGGGTAAAAATCGTAGGGGGAGACCAAGAGATGAATACACTAAGCAGATTCAGAAGGATGTAGGTTGCAGTAGGTACTGGGACATAAAGAAGCTTGCATAGGATAGAGTAGCATGGAGAGCTGCAACAGACCAGTCTCAGGACTGAAGACCACAACAACAACAACATTTATAAATCGTTAATTTTAAGGTTTTTATTTCTTAATTACTTTTAAGTCTATAAGTGTTTAAAGCTGCAATATTATTAACGTCTATTACAAATAAGAAATAGCAAATAAACTTCACATTCTGTATATGTACAGTTTCATATTGCGAAAATGTGACCTGTGTTAATAACTATGTGACACGTCATTTATAAATGGTAGCAGCAAATAAATAAATTCGTGTCCTCTTGCACGAAAGAGAGGTAATCACCAGATTCCGAGTGTAATATTTCAACAGCATATTTCTCCCTGTTTCAAACATTCCGCGGACCAGCGTCTCGCCTTCGTTTTCTTCTTTATACGTAGTTCTGAGCCACTCCCACTAGTGTCAAAATACTTTGCAAGGCGAACAGCACCTGCTTCAAAAGTGAGGTTAAACTGACAGCCTTTGATGCTACGTGTACATGTGTATAAAACAAGGACAGAAAAGAGCGAATTTGAGGAACAAGTCTCATCGTGTATGGGAGACTCACTTTGAAGAGACTACAGTGTGGCACTCCCTCCTCACTCTTCCCCTCCTACACTCCTACCAACTCCATAGTCTGACCTACAGGTGGTATAACCCGCCCGTTCCCTTCCCTCCCGTTCACCGTTCATCTGTCTAGACGCTTACGATCTGATGCATCCCACTTGTCTCAAGTAGGAACAGTTACTCTAATAATAAAACATTATTATGTCTGACGCTTCTGCAAGAGATTTTATACTATTGGCTTCGTCTTGTTATTAATATTTAATTTCATATTAGGGCTTCTACCTAGCAGCCTACTCTTCTCGTGAAATTTTAGTTCCACTGCTTGTAATTAATTGGATATGTTGTTCATTTGTTTCCCATCAAGCAGAGGAGGCACTAGTTGTGACAGCCAGACTGTCATCAGTGTTAGTCCACTGGTAAGAGATGCTCCAAATTGCCCTAGTCTCTTACCAGCGTTTGAGATTCAATAATTTCGACACGCCTTACCAAAGGCGTCATCTCAAAATAACAATGCCTAAAATTAAGCACCTTGAATAAATAAATACCTGAATTTTACTTGTATGACTCTTCTATGATTCTTAAAGATATAAATGGGCTATGATTACAAATAAAACTTAAACCCCAACAGAACAGTTGTTTGCAGAAGAAATTAAGAAAACTGGGCCCCCACTTAACATAAACGAGATGAGAGTGTAAAGCAGCTTCGTTTCATAAAATTACCATATATGAAGAAACCCAACTTTATTCATTCAGTGAAAGTTATTTTACAACGTAGCGATACTCAGCGAACAGAAACCTTCGACGTTGACTGGCTCTATATGAGGAAATAAACGAACTTAAATGTTTACCCTCTGTTTATGCAAACCTCTATCTTTCTTATACTGCCTTCTCTTTGTAAACATGTTTCGGTTTCTTTGTATCATCGTCAATTACGTCACAGTTAATGAGTTCTGAAAATATAACATGGTATACGACAAATTCACAAGTTAAAACTTAACCCTAATAATAAGTTATTTTCCTTTGAACTTTAAGGTTAAAGTTTGATTGATTAGGATTCAAGAGTCTTTAATTAATTAGCCGCACGGGATTCATACGCCACTATATATATGTAGAATCAGAGAGTCGACAAAATCACTTTCTCCTACACTGTGAAATTTCGTTGCGCGAATTAGTGTCTAAAAATATGCATTTTTTTCACACGAACGCTAACCAGGCAGTTGTAACCAACGGATCAGCTGAACACAACACATACTTTCGGTAAACAAAAAGTATATTTGACCTTGTCGTTGCTATATCTGTCAACATAAATATATGAACGCTTATCGCAGAAGAATTATAAAACATACTTACTTACTTATCCTGGCCACACAACCCGCAACCGGTCCTTAGCCTCACTCAGTCCCTCCTTCCACACCTTCCTGTCATCTGCAACTTCATCTAAAAAAATGGTTCAAATGGCTCTGAGCACTATGGGAATTAACATCTATAGTCATCAGTCCCCGAGAACTTAGAACTACTTAATCCTAAATAACCTAAGGACAGCACACAACACCCAGTCATCACGAAGCAGAGAAAATCCCTGACCCCGCCGGGAATGGAACCCGGGAACGCGGGTGCGTGAAGCGAGAACGCTACCGCACGACCACGAGCTGTGGACTGGAACTTTATCTCCAAGGCCCAGTATCTGCATGTCTTCCATGGTATTATCCTTCGATCTCGTTCTCGGCCGTCCCAGTAGTCTCTTTCCTTCAGCTTCTCCATCCATTACAGACTTTATTACCGTGTCTCCTCTCTCCTCCTCGCATGACCGTACCATCTTAGTCTTATAATTTTCGCACTCGCTACGACGTCAGGCAGTGTATATAATTGTCGGAGTTCTCTGTTTTTCCTTATTCTCCACTGTTCATTTTCTTTCACTGGTTAATATATTTTTCTCAGTACTTTATTTTCAAAAGTGATAAGTTTTTTCTCTGTTTTATTTGTCCGGGTCCATGTATCACTTGCATAGCACACTATTGGCTTGGTGATGGTCTACATATTCTTATTTTTGCCTGCCCAGAAAGTAATTTCGATCTTATGATGTTCTGCATAGCTCCTAGACATCTTCCCCCACGTTGATTTCTTGTTACTACCTCTTGATCTATAAGGTTTTGTTGGTTAATGTTGACATCGAGGTACGTGAAAGAGTTCGTCTTGTGTATTGTTAGATTTCCGATTTTTAGATGGCATGGTCCTAAATGAGCTTTTCTTCCTACTACCATGAACTCTGTTTTACTTTCATTTACACTTAGACCTACTTTATTAGCTTCTTCCATTAGCACAGTCTCCATTTTCTCCAGGTCTTCCATATTCTTTCCTATCAGCACAATATCATGTGCAAAAGCCAGGACGTTTATCTTTTTTCCTATTGTGACTCCGGCACTTTCACATCTTACTCTCCTCAGTGTTTTGTTGAGGGCCAAATTGAACGGGGTTGGTGATATAATATCTCCCTGTCTCCCTCCTGTTTTTCTTTCAAATGCTTCTAAGAACTCCTCCTGTACTTTCACTATACTCTTTGATACACACACATTTTAGTTAGCGTTATCAGCTTTTCAGGTATCCTATTGTCTGCCATTATCCTCCACATTTCCTCTCTTACTATGCTGTCATGTGCCTTGTTGAAATCTATAAACAGGCAAAAGGTATCCTGATTCTGCTCCCAGTTCTTATCTAATATTTGTGTTAGTGTGAATATTTGGTCGATTGTTGATTTACCTTTTCTGAATCCTGCTTGTGCTGTGTCTAATATTTCCTCAATGTATAGGTTAAGCCTGTTCAGTATAATTCTAGATATTAATTTATAGCTTGTGAATAGGAGAGATGTCCCTCTGTAGTTCTGTTTCAGCATTTTGTCTCCTTTCTTGCATATGGGACACGCAGCAGCAGTTTTCCATTCCTCCAGCATTACTTATTTTCTCCATACCTCTTTTATCAGTTCGGCTAACCATTCATGAAACATTTCTCCCTCTTCTTTGATGATCTCTGCTGATACCATGTCTATACCAGAGGCCTTCCCATTTTTTAGTCTTTTTATTGCCTCCTTCGACTAATGGTTGTACATTCTGATTGTTTTCTGCCTTGTCTTCATCGTCGTAGGTATCTACCGGGTTGTTCTGCAGTTCTTTGAAGTATTTCCTTCATTCCTAGTCATCAGTTTTCCATTCTCGTCCTTCATTATCACAGACTTAGCTCTGTACTCTTTTCTATAGCAATTCATTGTCCTGTAAAACTCTTTACTATTGTTGTGGTTATAGTCCTCCTCAGCCTTCTCTATCTGTTTCTGTAGGCTCTTTTCACTCGCCTTATTATACTCTTCATTTCTCTCGTGACGTTCCTGTATGTTGTTTGATTTTCATGGTTGTTGTTGTTCATCATTGCCTGTCTGGCTCTCTTCCTGTCCTATACTGCTTTTCTACATGTTTCATTGAACCACAATTTACGCTTTATATTGCTATTATTATTATCTCCTCGTAGTTCATGCGCTATCACCCTCATAACTGTTGTCATCTTTTCCATTTTCTGTTGATATCTTCATCTTCTTTTCTACTGTTTTCATTCTCTAATTCAGTGAATCTATTTTTAAGCTTAATCTTGAACTATTTATTTACCTCCTCCTCTCCTAGCCTACTCGCATCTACACTTTGGGTTCTTTTACCACTGTTGTTCTTACTTGGTGGTTTTGGTAATGATCGTTTCACCTTTATTAGCACTAGAGAATGGTCTGATCCCATCTCAGCCCCTCTCATTGTCCTAAAATCTGTTATTGCCTTTTTATGTTTTTTCTCTGTCAAAACATGATCTATTTGGTTCCTAGTTAATCCATCCGGTGAGGTCCATGTTGTTTTATGTATATCTTTATGGGGGAATGATGTACTTGCTATTTTCATGTTTGTAGCTGCGGCGAAGTTGATAAGCCTTATGCTATTATCATTTGATTCAGTGTGAAGGTTGAACATGCCTATATATGGTTGCTATTGCTGTTCTTGTGATATTCTGGGATTTAAGCTCCCAGTACAATTCTGATGTCATACTGTGGTAACCAGGAGTACATCTGGTCTAAGGTGTCGTAGAATTCGTCTTTTATGTCTTCCTCCTTGTCCTCAATTGGGGCATGGACTCTTATTAATGAGATATTTTTATATTTGCCTTTGATTCTGATACATCTTATTCTTTCACTGACATTTTCTAGTGTTACCACATTGGCCATTGTTTTATTATGAACCGCAAATCCTGTCCCAAATATGTGGTGACCATGCTTGTTTCCGCTGTAAATGATCGTGTAATTTTTTTCTCTGTGCATACCTTGTCCAGGCCATGTTATCTCCTGCAGGGATGTAATATCCATCTTATTCTCTGTTAGTTCTTCATCAAGTACCTTCCTATTGTGACTCCGGCACTTTAACATCTTACTCTCCTCAGTGTTTTGTTGAGGGCCAAATTGAACAGGGTTGGTGATATATATCTCCCTGTCTCACTCCTGTTTTTCTTTCAAATGCTTCTAAGAACTCCTCCTGTACTTTCACTATACTCTTTGATACACACACATTTTAGTTAGCTTCATCAGCTTTTCAGGTATCCTATTGTCTGCCATTATCCTCCACATTTCCTCTCTTACTATGCTGTCATGTGCCTTGTTGAAATCTATAAACAGGCAAAAGGTATTCTGATTCTGCTCCCAGTTCTTATCTAATATTTGTGTTAGTGTGAATATTTTGTCTGTCCTGCAACGTACAGTGTTTTTACGTTCCATGTACCTATTCGCAGTCCTTTATCCATAAGCTTGGGTCGTTTTCCGTTAGATCTATTCCGACCCGAGGCTGGGTGTGAGTGTATAGGAGCCCGTCAGTTTTTTACAATGTTGGATGGTTAGCCCAACGATTAACCGTCCCACATTGTCCGGGCTTGGTACAGGCTGGAAGGTTAGTTTCCTTCCAGGCGTGGTTAATTAGAAAACATATGATTTTAAAGTTAAAGGATAGGGTCAGTCGAAGACAGCAGCTGACGAGATTTCCCCAATGTTTATACAGCACAAAGAAAATGGAGCACTCTTCTGAGAACTGGCAAAATGATAATTTTTAATGGTGTTTATTTCCTCTTCATCATTACCTGTAGCTAATGGGTGGAAATCTCTCGGTGGTTTTCCACGCTGTGGGTTTTCACAAATTTTAAGAAAAACACGAGTGCGTAAACGGTAGTGACCATTAAACGGTGAACGCCATACGCAACAAAATTAAAAGAAATGTAAAAAGATATGATAAAGTTTAGGACATATTATGAATGAATTGGGTTAGAATTGTCTTCGTAACATTAACTGATACAAATTCTCGAGCATGCCATAAGTTCTAACAAAGAACAATAAGCGTGGTAACTCTGGGGTCTGCAAAATACGATGCCGTGATTATGAGAAAACTATATCCGCCAGACGGACCGATACATTTACTACAGGTTTCCGGAAAACGTCCCCTTTTAGTGTTTTTTGTTTTTTACGCTCTTTATTTTTATATATTTGGCATAGAAAACTTACCCATGGAGTCTTCATTACAGTTGTTGATATTGCGATTGAAGTCCTATAAAAACCTTATGCAAAAGAACGTACGTAATACTGGTTACACTGAAGAACAATTTGGATTGTAATGTGAAGTTGTAAAAAGTAAACATGTTTTAAGAGGACTGGAGAATTATATTACCAAACTTCAGTGAGCACATTGAGACTGGAATGGAAGAAACTTTTAAAAATCAACTCAATCGTAATACTTAATACATTTCGCTTAAGTTATAACTGTTTCCAAAGAACCACAGTGAAATCCAAACGACAAACTCGCGTAGGACGCTTGTGGTCTACCAAGCCGACAGACTACAAATTATTCGTCTTGACTGCCATACCACTGCTGCACGTTGTAACAGTTATCGTTCACACGATTTGCACAAGGTGTTTCTTACTAAGGTAAAAAAAAAAAAAAAAAAAAAAAAAAGAGCATCGTAGATGAGGCTGAGACGAGTAATTTGATGTAAGATAGATTGGGTCGCAAATGTCGGGGAATACATGAAGAACCTCGCCGCACGTACAGCATAGTGCTACACATTGCTCGGCTAGAGTACTGTGTATTCGTTCCTGCGTTATCCGATGTGATACGATAGCGCTCACCGTAGTGGTAATACAAGGGTACTATCAATAGGTTTAGATTCACAGAAACGGAGTAGCCCAGCGGAACGATGTGTAGCACCGTCCCATACCAGCGAGAGTACGATCGACAAGCCCAAACGCTGCACGTGCGGTGAAGTACTTAATCTGGTGACGTCACATCTTCAACATGTGTCACCCACTTTTGGGGACATTTGCTACCAAATGTGTCTTGTATATGAAATTACTCGCCTTAGTGTCATGTACGAAGCTTCCAGGGTTTTTAAACATTGATAAGAATCACCATGTATAGCGTGATACGTAACTGTAACTACCATCTCTACTCCCTTCATTGTTTACAATGTGTGATGGTGTATGTGATGTGGCCCTTGACCACCTGAGACAGTGCTGGAAGCTTACCCAAAAGCCGTAAAGCAACAAATACTTGTCGTACTGATCCAAGCAAATCCACCTAATAGTGGAGGTCCAAAACTGCGGAACGCGTCTTGGAAATTATGAACTGTGACTGCTAACGGTAAACTTTTTCTTCACAAAAGAAATTTCAGGAATAGTGTTGCTAATACTTGTAAACTTTCTGCTGCATATACGAAGTAAGACAGATAGGACATGGAGTATATCTGGAGCATTAAATATTCCGTAACCACTTGCAAGGAAAAAAAAAAAAAAAAACGACAAGCTGCAAACATGGTGGCCCATGTGAAGGATGCAATTATTCTGTTCATGAGGGTGTCTTCTAACGAAGTATTACAACTTTGTGCTGATCTGATATGTACCTTTTTCAACCTGTTAATGTCAATGGCAGAAGATATAAAGTCAAGAACAGTTATCCTGAGAACTATCGAAACTCATTACAAAATGGAGGACTATGCAGACCACAGGAATCTACCCACTGAAACTGCGTGTACGAGTAGGAAACTGGCCACATGAAACAGTTGCGAAGTGTTCGAAGAGATTTCGGGATTGCAGCCGGTCGTCGCAAACTCACTCCACCATATTTCGACTGGACATCTGCCATCGTAGAGTGAAGTTTACGGCGACCGGCTGCAATCACGAAATCCCATCGAACATTTAATTCGACAGGAAAATTTTAAATTTCACAATTGCGAAGTGTTAATTTAATGTGTGATTTCATTAGAACGTTGTTGAAAAATTTGGAAATTCGTGGTAACGACCATGGGACCAAACTGCTGAGAACTGCTTACGCACTACTTAACCTAAAACTAACTAACGCTAAGAACAACGCACACACCCATGCCCAAGGAAGGATTCGAACCTCAGACGGGGCGATCCGTGCGATCCGTGACAAAACGCCTCAGACCGCACGGCTACCCCGCGCGGCCAACGTTGTTGAATGTTGACTGCTCATACGGAATGAATTACTGATGGTAAACAGCGGCTTCCCATTTTTATACGTGATATTTACAGCTGATATTATTTATTTTGTACTTTATTACTTATTATTTCATACAGAATCTGGCTGCCTACCTGTGGTAGATACCAATTAACAGGGAAAATAATAATCAAACTCAAAAAAACTACCGCCTCCACGGAACCTCCAGTTCATTCAAGGAGAAGACACTTTGTCACTCTGAAATAAATATTTTCACACACAATGAAGAATGCATCTTCTCAATCTTCAATCAAGCAAGCTTCCTAATAAATTATTATTCTTATTCTCATGTAGATATCGCTCTGTAATTCCCTGCCAATCGGCAGTAAGCATTACTTCAACTGAAATTCCTATCAAGCGAACCTGGTCTGGCGCGTACATGCAATATAGACACGTGTCATGATAAGAGAACACAAGACTGGCTTGTAACAAAATTATTTAATAAGTTCAGTCAACAGCGGGCCCAGTCGGGCGTACTTCGATCACTGCAGTATTACTGCCTCGCTGTCAAACAGCTCGCTGCTAAGAATTAGTTAGTGTGGCAACGTAGCTCGAGCAATTACAATTTTCTGAAACAGTTTTAATCCATTTAATGCAAAGAACGTCCCCCGTGCCGGTGGTTCGCCGACCTCTTAGCACCTGTGTTATTAAAATCTTGGGAACTAGACTGCGTACTCCAGTATTAAAAGTACGACATGACGATCGATATTAGCGATCCGTCACAAGCAGCAGTGTTAGAACTTTTAGCGTTCATGGTTCTTCGACAGATTTTGTTCTATCATATCTAATTTTTGTAGGTGGAGTAAATAAACGAAATAAAGTATCCAATCACAAAAGAGAGAATTTCCTACCGACATAATACAGTGTAATTGAAGTAGAAACTGAGCAAAGTGTTGCGAACATAAACAATTTTGCTTAGATAAAATTCTAAGCACTCAGCCATCAAGGGACACCAGTGGCATCCTTAGGAAATCCCAGGAAGAATGGAATCATCGAGAAAGAAGAAGTTTAGAGACGAATATGACGTATCCTGATACCTTAAAAAATATTTATCATGAGTGACAACGGCCATACGAATTTATAAGCACACTAAACGTTGCCATGGCATAATGGAGTCGACTTCGAAAGACTTCTTTAACACACATTTTTACCTCCGTACTTCACGATTATTCATAAATGTTGTACAGAATCTGATAGTTGTTGACATAAACCGCCGACGTCTTTCCCATCAGACAGAGAAATTAATTCAGTTTCTTACATCAACTTTACATGTTTTCGATCAAATTCAGAGCTCACTATTGAAACCAGTGTATGAGGATGTGCTGAAAGTAGTGCTTTCGACTTTTATGCGAAAACTCTTAGTGCTTTTTAAATAAAACAATATTGACTGACTTCATACATCATTATTCTTGATTTCTACCTAAGTATTTATTTCTCGACCTGGGCACCCTGGCTACGGACACATTTCTCCTCCGAGAGACTAGTTTATTATACCGTCACTGTAGAATGAATTTGTCATCGGAGCCACACCTCTGTTTGCAGCGCTTCATCACTATGAAAATGAAGTCCTCAAAGGTGTTCTTTAAGTTATGGAAACAGATAAAAATCGGGTGAGGTCAACTTGTATCTGTATAGAGAATGATCAATGACAGTGACGCCAAGGCATCTGATTGCTGCAGATGCCGTAGTGTTCGTGTGTGGTTTGGTGCTGTCCTGCTGAAGGAGAGGGTGCTGCATGTGTGGACGAACTCTTCGAATTTGAAACTCGATTACAGCACGCTGTTTCTCACGCGCCGACATAGTTACGTTACACACCGCCATGTTACAGCTGTGTCTAGCGACACAGGGCTGCAAATACGTACACATGAAGAATAAAGACGTAGCCTGTTAACAATATTCACTTTATTTAAAAAGCTTTAAGAGTTTTCACCTAAAAAATTCCGAGGCATTGTTTTTCAGTACGCCCTCGTAATACTGCGTAGTTTCAGAATATATACTGAAGATCCGAAACATTATTGCAACTGCCCAACTCGAGATTCAATACGGCCTGGTGACGCTGCAGGCACATGACGCACTACGTAAAGTATACACAATGTGTCCCAGTTCTGTCAGAACTGTGACTATGAAAAGTATAAGTCAATAATAATATTCACAATATCGTTGTACTTATTCAAAATAGTCTCCCCATCAATCAATACACTGCTGCAATCGTTTTAAAACTGTTTTGGGAAGCGACTGCTGTCCTGTTTTCGACTTTCATTTAGTGCTGCAGTGAACGTTTCTTGGCTGTTCTTAATTTCGTCGTAATGGAGTTCTTTCGTTGGCAGCTTTAGTATGGGGATCAAGCAGAAGTCGGACGGGCAAAATCTGACGAATACTGTCGGTGATCCAGGAGTGTGATGCGTCTGCCGGCCAAAACTTCGAGCACGATCTTCAATCTGTGGGCTGGGGTGTTGCCGTGGAGGGAGACCTGGAGCCTGCCTCTCTGTACTTGAGTCAAATGCGACGAATTCTTTCCCACAAACAGAAAAGTGAACAAAAAAACTTGATGTTATCTTGCTGCTCCACCACCATTTTCCGACGAGCGTCAGAGACACACTGTTACATTCGCAGCGACGCTAGAGCTTTGACCTTCTCCACAGCTGTTCTTGAAACTTCAAACACTGTAATACCACTCGCCACGAGACAGCATTCCAGTTTGGTACTTAACACAAGTTGAGTAAGCGGAGCCGAGACATATGGGGAATAATTCTAACGATGATACAGGCCGGGAAGGGGAACATCGAATGACGCATGCGTCTCTGATAAAAGTTTATTACACGCTGATACCTAGGAACTTAGCCGGCTGCTCGTGTGCTGCTGTGGTGAACATCTACGAAATGTGGTTGACGGATGCTGAAATCATGAGTGCGTCACAAGGTGTTGGATACTCAGGTCACGTCAGAGAACTGATTGTTGGAGGCTTGCACGCTGTGTAAGTCAGATCAGGAGGTCATCTGTAGCAGATCTGCAACAGAGTACAATGATGATGCATGAAAACGTTCCATGTTCTGTGCACGTTGTTGAAAATTGGGCTCCATAGACCATCCCTCGTCGGACCAAGGACATCGTAAAAATGACTGATGTGGGTACGGGATCTAAGAGATTCGATAGTTAACCAGTGCGTATGTGTCAGCTGATGGGATCAAGCACTTTTCGTATTACACCAGGTCGATGGTCGTCTCCAGATAAGCCATCATCCAGTCGAAAGGCTGCTTGACACACCCACTGCTCCACGCACAAAGGCCTGTTGTGTCGTCACTATCATGGGAGCATGGGTTGCCTGGAAGCTCTGTGATGTTTTGGGCTCTCAAATTATATTACACTATCCATACATGAATGACGTGATACATTCACGAAAGTCTATAACACGCCCGGAGCTCAGTTCGAAACAGAACTCATCATCAGGAGCAATTTTATTTCAGTCAGTGAGATTCCAGGTCCTGATGACCAGGCCAGTCGTGTGTGGAAAAGCCCCAGACAGCGCTGAGACACCAACATGACTGTCACCCGTCACTCGTTCCGACAACGAAGAATGATGGCTTGGGGTGCCATTTCATTTCATATCAGGACCTCTTTGGTTTTCTGCTGCAGTCTTATGGCACAGCAGTTATGTTCTTCATGACAAGCCATCCTGGGTTATACAGGGTTATTACAAATGATTGAAGCGATTTCACAGCTCTACAATAACTTTATTATTTGAGATATTTTCACAATGCTTTGCACACACATACAAAAACTCAAAAAGTTTTCTTAGGCATTCACAAATGTTCGATATGTTCCCCTTTAGTGATTAGGCAGACATCAAGCCGATAATCAAGTTCCTCCCACACTCGGCGCAGCATGTCCCCATCAATGAGTTGGAAAGCATCGTTGATGCGAGCTCGCAGTTCTGGCACGTTTCTTGGTAGAGGAGGTTTAAACACTGAATCTTTCACATAAGCCCACAGAAAGAAATCGCATGGGGTTAAGTCGGGAGAGCGTGGAGACCATGACATGAATTGCTGATCATGATCTCCACCACGACCGATCCATCGGTTTTCCAATCTCCTGTTTAAGAAATGCCGAACATCATGATCGAAGTGCGGTGGAGCACCATCCTGTTGAAAGATGAAGTCGGCGCTGTCGGTCTCCAGTTGTGGCATGAGCCAATTTTCCGCGGGCTATGCGTGAAACTTGCCTGCACGCGTTCAACCGTTTCTTCGCTCACTGCAGGCCGACCCGTTGATTTCCCCTTACAGAGGCATCCAGAAGCTTTAAACTGCGGATACCATCGCCGAATGGAGTTAGCAGTTGGTGGATCTTTGTTGAACTTCGTCCTGAAGTGTCGTTGCACTGTTATGACTGACTGATGTGAGTGCATTTCAAGCACGACATACGCTTTCTCGGCTCCTGTCGCCATTTTGTCTCACTGCGCTCTCGAGCGCTCTGACGGCAGAAACCTGAAGTGCGGCTTCAGCCGGACAAAACTTTATCAGTTTTTCTACGTATCTGTAGTGTGTCGTGACCATATGTCAATGAATGGAGCTACAGTGAATTTATGAAATCGCTTCAATCATTTGTAATAGCCCTGTATTTCAGCAAGATAATGCCCTTCAGCACACTGTGGGAATGTCTACTGCTTGTCTTCGTGCTTGTCGCCCGAGGAAGGATTCGAACCTGCCACCGTAGCAGCTACATGGTTCCGGACTGAAGCGCCCAGAACCGCTCGGCCACAGTGGCCGGCTAATAACTCTATCAAGCAACGCTATGGCGAATAAGTGAGCGCATGAGGGCCATTGGTAGACCAACACGTTACTGACTTCATCAATTTGTGAAGCTGTCTCTCTTGAATAAATCATCCAGTTATTCTGAGATTGTAATGATATGTTTGTCTGTACATGTAAATCGCATCTACCGCTCACCGTCCCATTCCGGTAATTTTTTCGTGGTGTGTGTTTTCTTTCTGTTTTTATTATAGTGTAATTTAGCTTACCCATATTTGCAACTATGCATTAGATGTTGTATTTAAGATTACATTAGTAAAATAAAGTGTGTAATTCCTTAACAATACTAATCCGTTGTCACACTGCTAATTTTGTAACAAAATAAATTCCTAAATTTTAAGTGATGTAAATATTGGCGTTTCGTTTGTCTCTTGTTATTTTTCAGACCTAAAAAAAATTACTCAGCAGTCGAGAGAAAATAGAATATATTACTTTGAAAACAAACTAATGTAGCATAGAAATGGAAACTTCCAGGTACGACTTCCGGTTTAACACGATAATTAATATAATTATCCGTAACATTAGCTGTTAGTTTATGAGTCGTCCCTTACGTTGTAAGGAAAGGAGAAAGAGATCAAATATATTCTTGAATTGCAGTTATAAAAAGAATAAACTTCGTTCTATGCATTTCAAGAAATGTTCATTTAGGATTTGGAAATATGTAAACACAGAATGCTCTGGTAGACATATCTGCTAAAAAATAATATATATGATAGCACAAGTTAATGTGTTTTTAAAAACGGATGAATTGCATTGACGGGAATTCCCAATAAGGTCTTACTCCTTATCTAAATAGTGCGTTGGGCGCAAATTTTTAACATATACATAATACGTCATGTAGCATTATTTGATGAAAACTGAACTACTTTATTTCAATTACTTTGTGGTCACTCTGCAAACATACTTTTCCATTCCAGGATAGGTACACATCTGTACTTCACTTATTGTTTAGGATTTCAAGTGTCTTACTTTTGCAAATACAACTGAATTCACGCAAGTTATCTTACCAAGATATTTATGGAGATGGGTTCATAGTTCCATAATACTTTAAAATGCACTCGTATTCACTGGCAGCTGAGCAGTCGTACTGGTAGTAGATTAGGGAAAAGGGTTATCAAGACGTGAACACTACACGAGAGATTAGGGAAAAGTGTTATCAAGACGTGAACACAACACGAGGAAAACATATCCTGATGTCAGATAAAGACCAGATGTTACTCGTATTTCGAAATAATCAGCTCTTACTTGACAGCTAATGGCGCAGTATAAAATTTGCAACGTGATCTTGTTGGGTGTCAACACAGCATTTGGACGGTCGTTCCTTGTTAAAATCAATGTTTATTAGACATAGATACAACGATACTGGAGCTCAGATAGGCATGTCGTCTTTGCAGTTAAATAACGTGGCGATGTAAGTAGGCTGTTTATGTTTTCTTATTGGCAACGTTACGTAGCGCTCTGTATGAAAATCACTGGCTGTGCTGTGTGCAGTCTGTAGCTAGTTTGCATTGTTGTCTGCCATTGTAGTGTTGGGCAGCGGCAGCTGGATGTGAACAGCGCATAGCGTTGCGCAGTTGGAGGTGAGCCGCCAGCAGTGGTGGATGTGAGGAGAGAGATGGCGGTGTTTTGAAATTTGTAATACTGGATGTCATGAACTAATATATATATTATGTCTGTTAAGGTAAATACATTGTTTGTTCTCTATCAAAATCTTTCATTTGCTAACTATGCTTATCAGTAGTTAGTGCCTTCCGTAGTTTGAATCTGTTATTTAGCTGGCAGTAGTGGCGCTCACTGTATTGCAGTAGTTCGAGTAACGGAGATTTTTGGTGAGGTAAGTGATTTGTGAAAGGTATAGGTTAATGTTAGTCAGGGCCACTCTTTTGTAGGGATTATTGAAAGTCAGATTGCGTTGCGCTAAAAATATTGTGTGTCAGTTTAAGCACAGTCTTGTATAATTGTTTAAAGGGGACGTTTCATATGGCGACCCTGCCAGGATACCTCACCGGAATCTTCTGATTTTTTCTTGTAGTTTGTGTATTTAGTGTAGATTTTGTTTATTGCTAGCGCGTAATTGTAGACAGAATCTCCTTTGTAGTTGTGGTTTTTCATTGTTGTACAGTAAAACAGTTGAGGCATGCATGTAGATTTGCACCAAGTATTTAGCAGCTGCAATTAACTAGATATTATTTTCAGTTCTATGTTAATGTGTTCTCTTATTTTTGCTCTTCAAATTGTGTTTTTCTGTGTTGTCATGTGAAATATTGTGACAATTATGGCGTGTGAAAAACGTAATACTATGCTCCAAAGTAAACTGAGAAATGACAGTGAAAACGAAAGCAGAGTGTTAGCGCCACCTTGTAATGAATTAACTAATGTTCAACATAGTAATTTGGTAATTGTGCATAGGGAAATGGAGCGGGCGGCAAACAATGGCGTAAGCAGTGAAACAAGTAGTGAACAGGGAAGCATTATCGATCGATCGCTCGGCAACAGCTCGCCTCAGGAATCCGAAATGACAGGACACAATTTTGCAAATACTGTAGATTCAGGTTTTGCGTCCTCACCGTTTTCTCAAATAAGTCAAGACACATTTTCTGCTTGTCAAAATGTGAATGTTGCCGGTGCAAATGCACGGCCGAATAGCGTAGAGGAACAGATTCCAGACACTCATGCATTGTTATTACAGCTAATGCAACAAATGGAACAAAATCAGAGACAAACACAGCAAAGGCTTCAAAAGTTAGACACAATGGAACAACACCAGAGACAAACACAGCAACAGTTAGACACAATGGAACAAAATCTTCAAAAGTTAGACACAATGGAACAAAATCTTCAAAAGTTAGACACAATGGAACAAAAGCTTCAAAAGTTAGACTCAGTGGAACATAAGCTTGAACAAACACGTGAAGATTTAACTACTGAGTTACATAACATTGAATCGAAATGTCGAAAAAACTGTAATGACGTAAAAACACAAATTTGTGAGCATTTTCAACCTATTTTTTCGCGGCATGAAAATGCATTACAGAATCACGAAGCAGCCATAAAAGAACTGCAAACCATTGTTCATGAAAATCATGAGACCTTGTGGGCTAAAACTGACTCAGTTGCATCTACCGATTCGGTTACGCAACTTGCAAAAACTCAGGAAAACTTAAAGGACACAGTAGATTCGATTTCAACACAAATGGACACTCTGAAGCTTGGTTCAGAAAAACACACTGAGGAAATGTGTTCACTATCGGAGAAAGTAGCCGAACTTTCGGATCAGGTCACTAACTTATCTACGAAGGTAGATGATAATCTGAATGACACAAAACTGGTAGTCTTTAATGACACAGAAGAGTGCGAACAAATTAGAAAACTGAAACAAAATCTGAATCAAATTAATACGCAACACCAAAGAGAAATCCGGGAAGTACAAGATCAGCTGACACAGGTAATACAAGAATTACGTATTTCAGAGGACACTCGCGCTCCAATACGGGAAGAGGGACATAGAAATACGGAACAGCCACAAAATAATAATACAGGTCACTTCGGAAATTATGAAAGAAATTGGCAAGGTACACCGAATTTTGAGATGGAACCGCCGAAACGACGTAAAAATACTGACATGCGACTCGCCGACATGATGATTTTGATTATAAGCTGTTCATTACTACACGTAAATTCAAAACGTTTAAGAATTCTGCCAACGACATTCATCCACAAGCATGGCTAAATCAATTCTCTCATTGTTTTCCTCCCAACTGGTCATTGGAGCACAGGTTAGAATTTATGTGTGGCTACTTGGAGAATGAACCAGCTGTAAGAATGCGATCGGTCATTCACGATTGTCACAGTGAAGGAGAATTTTACCATGCGTTCCTCTCAGCATATTGGTCTCATGCTACACAAGACCGAGTAAAACATAGCATCATAATGATGAAACGTTTTGAACAATCTGAATTTTCCAGTCTTATGAAATATTTTTAAGACATGTTGCATAAGAATCAGTATCTTTCAAACCCATACAGCCCCTCAGAACTCATCCGCATTTGCTTAATCAAACTGCCTGAACATTTACGACATATTATTTTAGCAGGACGTTGCAAAGACGACATTGAAGCATTTCAGGGACTCTTACAAGAATTAGAAATTGACACTGACAATCGCGGAACGCGAAAACAGGAGCACAACAATTACAGGTCACATCTGTCACAATTCTGCGATGACAGAAATAGTACACGACAAGGCTATTCTTATAATGTAAATCGTGACCAAAACAGACACCACCCGTATGACAACCGTTGGCAGAGTAGTAATAATTACAGGGAAAGATCACCTCTCCGCGGTAATGACTATCACAGAGACAATCAGAGAAACAGACTATATGGGAACCAAAATAATTATAATCAAGGGAGACAGAATAACTTTACACGCAACGGTCCTGCGCGCAGTTACGACTCAGGGAGAAATTCTCCACCACGTGACCGACAAGAAAGAAACTATGGAATCTACCGACATGACGACAGACGATATGATCGTAACGACAGACCTGAACTGCATCAGAACTGGCAGGATTTAAACAGAGCAGGGCCCTCTCGTCACGTGAATTTGTAGAAGTTAGGTCTCCAAATCCCAATAACGACGCGCGCCAACAAAGAGACAATAGGCAATGACTCACACCGCTGGCAGCCACAAAACGTACTTATGAAACTGACGACACAGCTGCCGAAGCTAGTAATTACGTAAAAATGGAAGACATTAGGGACATCTTACTCCAGGAACACGACGTAAAACATAACAACATTGCATATCCTGTGATTCACATTACTGTAAATGACGTAAAATTTATGGCAGTACTTGACTCTGGCAGTCCCATTTCAGTAATTAGTGAAACAGCTTTTAGCAAATGCAACAAATCGAACGATTGCCCCACACTTCCGTTACGTAAGATTAAATTACAAGGTGCAATCTTTGGAAAAAGTGTAGATGTACGCCAACAAACCAACTTAGAATTCTTTTTTCAAAGCCACAGCTTCTTTATGAACTTTCTTATTGTTCCATTATTGTCGACGGAAATTATCCTGGGTGTAGACTTTTTGAATGAATACAAAGCAATCTTAAGCTTTCATGATGCTGCAATAAGTTTAGAGAAAGAAGGTAAGTCAATAGCTTTGAAATTTGAAGACTGGCTCTCAAATCATGACGAGGAAATTATTCGGCTTTACCTTTTGTTAGACAACAGTTCGGAATTTTCTACGGAACCAGACACTAACAATCACTCTGCAAGTACTGACAGGGATGATATCGACGGCATATTTGAAACTAATGAGTTAATTCAGAATAAAAGTCAAACAATTGAGAATTGTAATGACACTGATAGGCAGGACCTTTTTGAGATTTTACAAGCAGATTCCATAGTTTTTACTCACAAAACAGGAACAATCAAGGGATTTCAATACCAATTTCGTGTTCGTGAGCATACTAAATTTTGTGTTAGACCATACATAATTCCAGCACATTATAGGGACCGTGTTAGAACAGAAATACAATCTATGCTTGACGAGGGCATTATTGAGCCTGCAGTAAGCTCATACAACAATCCGTTACATGTTGTTGAGAAGAAAAATGTATCGATCAGGCTTGTCTTAGATTCGAGACAAATCAATACTATCATTATTCCTGAAACAGACAGGCCGCAGACGATGGAAGAACTTCTTCAAAATTTTAATGGTGTAAAAGTGTTGTCTTCCATTGATCTCAGATCCAGCTTTTATCAGATCGAACTTCATCTAGAATGTAGAAAATACACAGCTTTCCTTTGTTTCGGCGTTTGTTATCAGTTTCGGAAACTTCCTTTTGGTTTGAACATTTCTTCGGCAGCATTCATTCGCGGGTTAAATTCCATATTACCTGAGTTCTTAAAATGTCACATCACCTTATATGTGGACGATATTCTAATAGCAGAAGCTTCATGGGAACAACATAACCGCATCCTCAACAGTTCGTTACGTATTTTTGCAGAATCTGGAATTACAGTTAACTTGGAAAAGTCTGAATTCGGTAGGTCAAAGGTGAGGTTTTTGGGACATATTATTTCTTCTGAAGGCATTCAGCCGGATCCGGAAAAGTTAGAAGCAATCAGAGCCATTCCAGTTCCATCCACAAAAAGACAAGTCCGCAGTTTTCTAGGTCTCGTAAATTTTTACCGACGTTTTCTGAATATGCAAATTCTAGTTACACCAAAACTTTGACTCTCACTGGAAAAAATACTATTTGGAACTGGGACGAACAAGCAGAGTTGGAATTCAATTCTTTGGAAGAAGCGTTACTTCACGCGCCAATACTAGCTCATCCAAATCTGTCACAAGATTTCTGCCTTAGCACTGATTCTTCTAAAGTCGGTCTTGGTGCCCACTTATTACAAGAAGCCATAGAAAATGACACTACTGTTCAGAAAACCATTGCTTTTGCTAGCCGAGTGCTAACAAAATCTGAAAAAAATTATTCCGTTACTGAATTAGAAGCTTTAGTTATCGTTTGGGCATTTAACAAATTCCGTTTCTTTCATTCTGGTAAGCACGTAAAAGTATACAGTGATCATCGTGCATTACAATTTCTTATGTCTTCAAAATTAAATCATGACAGGTTAAAACGTAGGGCATTGTTTCTGCAAGAATTCCGTTTCACAATAGTCTACATTCCCGGCAAGGAGAACATTGTTGCGGACGCGCTGTCACGCGCACCGGCTGGGCTTGAGAACAGTAACACAGAAGGCAACATTGAGAAAAATTTCAGTATTCTTTACATTCAGAAAGTCGCCTTTGAAAACTTCATCACCACATCTTTAAAGGACATTGCTCATGAAGAAGATAAAGATCCGATTTGGAAAGACATGAAAAGTAAATGGCATGAAAAGACACACACTCAGATTCGGCATTATTACCTGGTTAGAAACAACATACTCTTCAAACGCTGCACTGTTGATGACAAGCTATGGGTACTTTGCATTCCAGACGATTTTGTTAATAAGCTCATTTGGTACATTCATTTCAGCTATGCACATTTTGGCCCACGAAAATGTTATCATATTCTTCGAACGACTTGTTATTTTAACAATATGGAAAAGAGAATTCGAAGAGTCTTGTCTATTTGTAAACTTTGTCAAAAGGCGAAACCATCTACTATCTCACATCGTGTTTCAATGTTTCCTATTATTCCTTCTAAATTAAAAGAATTTGCTGCTGTTGATCTCTTGGAACCCCTTATCAGAACATCGAATGGATTTTCGTACGTTCTAGTCGCTGTTGAACTTACTTCAAAATTTGTTTCTTTCACTCCGTTACGTAAAGACACTGGACGGTCTGTATCCAACGCCTTTGTTAAAAATTTCTTACGTGAAGTTGGACACGTTAGTAAAGTCATTTCAGATAACGGACCGCAATTCAGATCTGCTGTTTGGTCACGCATGCTACGGAATCATAAAATAAAACCTGTTTTTATTTCATTGTACTCACCACATTGTAACCCGTCTGAACAGATTATGAAAGAAATCAATAAGCTTTGCAGACTTTATTGTCACAGAAAGCATCAGAAATGGGACAGATATTTACACTTATTTCAAAATGTGCTGAATGAAATGCCTCATGATTCCTCTGCTTTACCACCTACTCTTGTACTAAAGAATGAAGAACCACCGAACAGAATCAGAGAGCTTGTACCTTTCCCGAATACACGTAAACTTCGACACAAAGACGTAATTGATTTGGCTCTTAAAAATATAAAATCTGCAGCAGACAAAAGGAGAAAACTACACGGTAAATCAAATGCAAAGGAATTATATATTGGTCAGAAAGTTCTCATTAAAGCTCATTCATTGTCACATAAGAAGAAACACTTGAGTCACAAATTCTTTCTAGTTTACAATGGACCTTACAGAATCCGACGTATACCACATGATAATTGCGTTGAAGTTGAAACTCTACGTACTAGGAAGAGTAAAGGTTTACACCACATTTCACATGTAAAACCATTTATTGACAGATAATCTGCTTTTTAACTTAGTCTTTGCAATTTTCACTTCACGCTACTTGTACAATTTGTCACACTGAGAAACTGTTAACATGCAACAATGTTTTGAAGTTAAATATCCAGTCAAGAACCAAGATAACTTACTCAAACAAAAATTACGAATGCATTGTTATTGCGAACAGACAACACAGTGTTATTGTGTGTGTACATTCTTGCTTGTTAGTTGCACGATTACGTAACGACTATAAGGCTCACATAATTAGAACATTTACCAGTACTGCTAATGAGATTTTAATGCAACATTTTGGATTACTCGAAAATACATTTGGGATTTAAAGTACTTTCTGTGAGATTAAAGATGACTTAGTATTTGGTTTCTTTGACAGCTACACAATTATATCACGACACTACTAATGTGTGACACAATTTACATTGTTGCTTTTGCGGAGTATCTGTTTTATATCTGCACGGTTTTTCTGAACTCTTCTGGAAAGCAAAACATGTTTTAGTAGTAACTTTTGTGGTATAGCTACAAGGAGACTGCCTTTTCTGTAGCACAACAATACGTTACAGCACAGTACTTTCTTCATCAGGGCAATAAGCGTAATAAGTAAGATATCTATACGCAAAGCATTTCACTTTTGTTTATCATGAGGTAAGTACATTGACTTCTGCAGAACTTAGCTTTCGGAGGACGATAACTACGACACTTCCACAGAGATTATCTTACAACAAGACGCACAGTTTGACGCTACAGTACACGTATTTGAGTGATTAATTTTATACTTAAAACATTTATTTTTAAAGATTTTTGAATTACTATGATACAAAGGTTTTCCGTGATACATTTCATTCTATTGCAGTAATCTGTAACACCTGAGGGTATAATTACAATAATCCTCAGGGGGGTACATGCCTACTTTGTGTACCATGTGTTTGACAACCACAAGGAGCCCTAGCTAATATGGTATTTGCTTATACAACTTTACACATCGGTACCATATTCCTCTAACACATAAATTACACAGCTATCTGAGCTATCTGAGAGACAAACATTTTTTTTACTACATCAGTGACAGATGTTTACGTAATTACACCGTTGTATAACTTCACACTTACGAAATTGTATTTTGTCTGTACTTTGTGAACTGTTCATATTTTTTTGGTACCATTGTGATACTATGAGAGCTTTGAATGATGTATTTGGTAAGGGAGAATGATTTTAAAGTACGTTTGAGGTAGATGACGCTATTGACATAAGCAGAGAATTTTTTTAGGTTTTGAAATTATTGCAGAAAGCTACAACGTTTTTGAGATTTGACTGAGGTGTTATGATGTTATTTTTACGACGACGATGTGTATTATGCTGTTGAGGTATGTTTATGATCAATAAGCTGATGTTATATGAGGAATCTGATTATGCTATGTAGTTATTATGATGAAATATTGAAGATGTGTTGATGAATATGAATATGTATATGTGTAATAAGGTAAGGAATAATGAGTAGTGGTTAGGGACTCTGGTTTGTGAATAAGGTTGTTGGAAACCAAGAATCGTACTTTAAGAGTTATGAAATGTATGTAAATGCGTGAATGTATCACAATGCCGACGAAAACTTTTTGGACACTGTTATATCAATAGGATTTTGTTTCTACAGCTTTGTAACGCAAATTCTTGACCTGTGAAATATTTTTATATGAGAATGTCACTGTAGCAGAAACTGCTGTCATAAATATTTCCGTAAGAAAGTTAAGTGACCACCTGGACGTAATGCGTTTTGGGCGCCCAGCTGAGAGGTAGTCGTCTGACAAAAGAAAGCCATTCGGTGAAAAAAAAAAAGGGACCATTATCCTCGCCATTGACATTCCTTTAGAGAAAGCATCGCAAATGCGACACCCTCATTACTTGGAAAGATACTTACATCTGCACACCTGCTTATGACAAGTGTCTTTCTACGAGAGTTGAGAGCTACTGACTTACGAAATGCCACATAGTTATTGAATGATATTTTTATGCTTTGCTTTTCATAATTGCTTATTTCATTTGATATCTGTTTTCCAGCTGTGTTGCAGCATTGGTTTTATAAAATAAACTTAAATGCATTTGCTAATGTGAACACTTTCTGTCAACAGATCTATTAAATAATTATTTTATGATCCACATTCTTCGAAAAAGGAGCTCTTGGAATGGAAAGAACAATAAGATGGGACTAATAACAGTAACTGCATATATAATTTTCTTTTCGAGTACTTGGTAATTTTTTGTAGAATTAGTTTTTGTGGTGCACCACTTTAATTACATAGACATTAAGATGTGAATATACATTTCCCTTATCTGCATTGTTGTCTTTAGTGCAATGTTTTTTTCTGCTTGAGCTATGTCATGTTTAGGTATAAGTTACTGCTGTTTGCCAGGCATAGTGTTACTGAATTTGACTTTGTGTTACTCTGCTAAGCCAGTTTACTACTGATTTATTTTTCTTGTTTGCTGCACAGTGCCTTATCTTAGTTGTAATATTGTTGCTTCACCAATTTCCATTTTTTTTGTCATTGCTGTTTGTATTAATTGTTTTGTGCTGCTGCATTGCCTCGTCCCTTAGTTTAGCATCTGAGCTCAGTAGATTTAAGTTAGCTTAAGACGGGGTAGACTATATAAGAAACTAACTGTGATGAATTGGAAGAAATGCATTGAGAAGCTATAAGAAAATTGTGTGGCCAAAAAAAAAAAAAGAATTTTGAAAGAGGACATGAACAAAAAAAGTAGGGTTTAGGGACAACAGGTTTAGGTAGGATTTTCTTGGAAATAAATGATGAGGTAAGAAATATGTGAAATAAATACAGAAAGCATGCTTGGATAGGATCTTTTGGTGGAAACAAAGGATGAAATAAGAGGAAAGATGTATGGAATGAAGTTTTGGGTTGGACTGCAGTACCAAATGTTACACTGAAAACGAACCCTGTCTTTTCCTTTTGTGTTATCCCACTATATGTTTGTGTACCCTTGTGTATTTGTTTTCTTCCTGTCTCTGTGTAGTTACATAGAATTTTTTCTTCTTCTAATACTAAGCTACATTCACTATGATGAGGAATACTGTTATCCTCAAATGTAATTGGCATTAATAATATGTTATTTACCTTGTAAATATGCTTAGACATTATTTATTCTGTTTTGTTTTACTGCTCATGTGTAAAGTTGATGTTTCGAAAGTTATTCTGATCTTTTATGTATGTACTTATGTCATAATTCCTGTAACACTAATGTATATGTTTATTTCTATTGTTTTGTAAAGCCTGTATTACTTCAAATGTTATCTGTATTGTTATGTTTTTAATGATGTATTTTGTACCTTTGTAATTGTATTCTCATGTTATAATATTGTAATTGACACCAGTTAATCAAATTAAGTAACTTGTAAGTTACATTTCACTGCACACTTTTCTGTTGGTCATAGTATATGGACAATATGTGAGAAGTTGGGACTGTTAGTGTTTGCCCGTGTGTTAATAATTCAGCAAGGGACTGGATAACAGCATTGCTGGTTCTAAGGACAATTCCAAAAACTTTGTGCATGCACAAGTAGTGGTTATGGACTTGCTATATTATCCGCAAGACTCTTCAATGGTGATTGTGCACCGGCACAGTCAGAACAGATGGCTGCTGGCCATCTCTACAAGGACTACAGTGGGTCTGCATCTTTGATGACGCACCAGTACCATTATTTCTACAAGGACTGCAGTGGGTCTGCACCTCTGGTGGCCCACCAATACCATAATCTCTACCAGGACTACAGTGGGTCTACTCTGTGATGACCTACCTACCAATCTTCTTCAAAACTTCGACTGACTCTGCTGTGGGTTTGCTCTGTTGTGGCCCATTACCTGTCTGTATGTCAAGAGTCAGCACTGTCTTTCCGTTGGAAGGGCAACACTACTTCTTCAAGACTGCATGGAAATCCACTACTTCTGTGTGCAATTTCTTTTACTAATGAGACTTTGTGAAAAAAAAAACTGTAATTCCTATTATGCTGAATGATCAGGACAAGCTTTATGGACTGTGAGAAAATTTTAACTTTTGACCAACATTGTATCAATAAGTGTGTGCATTTGATTTCTTTGTTATTTTAATTATGAAAAATTTTATCAAATCATTATTGGCCACTGCCCAAAACAATTTGTAAATTTTTTGTGGGGTGCATGGGGGCTATGTAAGTAGGCTGTTTATGTTTTCTTATTGGCAACGTTACGTAGCGCTCTGTATGAAAATCACTGGCTGTGCTGTGTGCAGTCTGTAGCTAGTTTGCATTTTTGTCTGCCATTGTAGTGTTGGGCAGCGGCAGCTGGATGTGAACAGCGCGTAGCGTTGCGCAGTTGGAGGTGAGCCGCCAGCAGTGGTGGATGTGAGGAGAGAGATGGCGGTGTTTTGAAATTTGTAATACTGGATGTCATGAACTACTATATATATTATGTCTGTTAAGGTAAATACATTGTTTGTTCTCTATCAAAATCTTTCATTTGCTAACTATGCCTATCAGTAGTTAGTGCCTTCCGTAGTTTGAATCTGTTATTTAGCTGGCAGTAGTGGCGCTCGCTGTATTGCAGTAGTTCGAGTAACGGAGATTTTTGGTGAGGTAAGTGATTTGTGAAAGGTATAGGTTAATGTTAGTCAGGGCCACTCTTTTGTAGGGATTATTGAAAGTCAGATTGCGTTGCGCTAAAAATATTGTGTGTCAGTTTAAGCACAGTCTTGTATAATTGTTTAAAGGGGACGTTTCAGCGAGAACGTTACATTCGACCCGAATTGTTGTTAGCAATGACAGCAGGGAAAAATATTTGGAGATTTTTCGTGTGGGTTATGTTATGCTGCGTTTATACCGTTTGAAAATCGTTCTGGCGTTCCTGTGGGCTGCAGTATTCTTTACCATAAGACTTTCGATCACATACAGGCGTTATTTTCCTGCCACGACGTCAACTACTTCCATATTGCTAGGCACCACTTTTCACGTCATATATATCGGGAATATGATATTTCCACAATAAGCACAGTATCTCCATGTCATTTCCTTGACCAAATAATATCGAACAACGGTTATCTCGCTCACTTCATTCGCTTTTCCAGTTTATGGTATACAGCGAACAACCAGTGCTTATATTTAAATCTTCTCACAGTTCAAAACGAGGGTGCGTACGTGGACTTTCGCCATACGCCAACGCTCTTACCAAATGAGCTGTCCGAGCATCACCCACAGCTAGACCAAGAACTTCCATTGACGTTATCACACTTCTGCTTTTCCAGTCACCAGACATGCTATTCTAAACACCGTGCTGAGAATAAGGATAAGGTTTTCCTGCGCTGGGCTGATGATCCTTCTCGGTATGAAGTAGGAAAGAAAACTTATTCGACGTAGTAACTCTCTCTGTCGAACTGAAACAGTGAGGCAACTCATTATGACTAACGGTGTAGCCAGAAAGTTACCCATTGACATCCATTCGATACAGGTTTTCTCTACATTGCATGTATTACAGTCTTCAGATATTCGCATCCTTTTTGATATTATGGTGTATCAATCTCTTATTGTTCTCAAATTTCAGCAATGAACTGCCTTAGTCCATTTATCTCGCCATATGAGCCATAAACCTGCCATTAACCTTAATTACACTTGTAATTGCTTATTCCATTCCAGTTTCATGATGCATTAGTTTGTCTGTCTTTCTCTTTACCCCCTTCAGTAATTCACAACCGTGAGCTCGCCAAAGTAAATGCAGTAGGTTAGGAAAGATATCTATAGAGCAATCGTATCAGAAGAAGGTAGAAGTTGTTGGCACATCTTTCATCATATTCAAGAATATTGAACTGGCGCTGAAAGGAACTGCAGAGCAGAAAAGTGATGCAGCCAGACACATACCCATTACAGAATATGTTGAACGTATTAGCTATTTAAATATTAAACTATTGAAACGAGGTAGTAAAATATGAACAGTATTTGATGGTTCAGAAAATTAATACCCAGGGTGTAAACGATAGCTGTGTACAACGTACCACATTAATGTAGGGGAAGTCGAAACAAAAAACTTAATGTAGAGCACTTGCGGAAGGTCGAGTCGGGAAATAACAATAAATTGGCCTATAAAACCGCCTAATCTATAGCGCATATTCGCGGCGCAAGATTTTGAATATCATCTCGCTTTCTTACGTTACGGGCCTCGTCGGTAATTTCCGTCAACATTACTAATTTAAACTTACCTTCAGGATAATGGATGAGAAAAGACTTCTGTATATGTTATGTAAACAATTATGACGATAACTCTTACAAGCATAACAGTTTCGTAGTAAGAATGCCACCCATATAAAACGATTTAACTGTTAATAAACTAAATGCTGTTGAAATTTAAAATATTCTGAGGTAAAATTTGTACGAACTTCAGCACTCCATTTTGTAAGTGCGATAATAAATTTAGGTAAAATCTCACGCGGCGTGCATGCCGTGTAGCTTAGATGCATTGTCAGTTTGAGTCTGTTTTCTGGCTTGATAGTCTACAAGCGATTTCACCTATACCACTGCGGTATGCTGCATCTTTTACATTATACATATAGATGGCTTCGTAGTTGTGGAGTCAATGCGTCAATTTCTCACGGGCAGAACCTAGGTTCAGCTCCCAGTCAGACAGGGATTTTTCCTTGGCGGGAGGGCTGGAATAGCGTCCGACGAGTCTTGTGATGAGCACTTACTTGATCGAAGAGTTCCAAATCTAAGATCTGCAAAGCCGACGACGGCCAGGATACCGTTGTACTGAATCATATCGTTCCATACGGCACCTGAAAGCCACCGTATGGCACAAGATGACACGGCTGCCGGTCAGCACCTTGTGGTACTCTACGTCTGCTGTAGTTTTTTCGAATGACTACGAAAGAATGGTTCTTTCGCGCTTCACACTTTTTCATTATCATCTACTAGTTGAATCATTCGTTACCATCCTTCATTCTCCACAAAGGACACCCTCTCAAGTTTTCATTAAACTGTATGTCAGCACATAGTCTTGAATAATTTCTGTGGATTACATGTTGTTTATTTTTCCAACAAGTCTAGCTTTACTGTCTGACAATGAGATTCCTTGATATCTGGCAAACTCTTTTCAACATTTTTCAATCATCTGCAGTGATACCTTAACCAGAATTCTCTTCCTTTGTGGAAAAGCATTGTGTCCAGAATTCTATTTAGTAATTTTTTTCTACACACTTGATAGGTCTAGTCCAGTGTATTCTACATTACGTTATTTATTTCTTCTTCCCCCTACACTATCATATCTGTCGAGTCTACTGTAGTATGGTATGTGCCAATTGGCCTAAAACCATTGTCTGGATCCCTAGATCGGATGCTTCTTTTACTCGGCTTTCAGAACCAAGGTCTGAAGAAATTGTACATGTCAGACAAGCCCCTCGTAACCCTTACGATGGTACATCAGCTTACCAGAAACCAAAGAGTGTTTCGTGAACTGTACCGAATAGGCAGAGCTACGCTCGGAAGATTCTAACACTATTTTGTAGTGCCCTAAATTTCAATGCCTTCACTCAAAACCTCCAGTTTGCATGCCGATTAAGTGCCTGTAGATCCGAATAAATCTGACAGTATAGGGTAATGATTAATTGGGTTTGAAAGCACTGTTTATTTAAAAACTACGACGCAGAAGGACAAGTGATACATAAAAAGATTGATACATTCACTAAGTTTCTGGTACATTCTACAAATGTTCAATGCAAGCGCCCTTGTCACATGGCACACATAGAAAATATCCTGTTCCGTCCATACGTTCACTAACGTGTTTTCGAGAATGTCTGTCCCAGGAGCACTGATGCGTTCCTGCAGTTCTTGCAGCGTTGTTGGAATTGGGGGTTTATGAACTTGTCAACTACCACCCGACTTTCTGTACTTAATGTACTTGTCACTAAACAGTGATTTGAAACCAGATTTAGGCTAACCTCGAATACGTGGTATTCGAAAGCAACCATGGCCCAAAATGCAGATGTCTTTTGTTGAATTAGTGATGGCATGTTTTGGACAGATCAGAAGCTAAGCAGAACATGTAGTAGGCAGCTGTTTTCGAAAATTTGCTTCTTTATTTGTATACCAAATTTAGTCTTGTGAATTAATTTAACAGGAAATGTATTCGGAATTGCGAATATGAACCAGCTTCGGCTGCATATTGCAATGCCTACAGTGAAAATTTTTTCTGTTCAGTGACACGAACCCGGACTTCCTGCTGCTCGCGAGTGGCCACCGTAACTGCTTCGGTTATCCGAGCACTAATGACCGCCAGAGGTACAGTTCCATATGTCGTCATCCATGTGCCACAACCTGCACTCGTATGTTAAGTTTATTCCTGTCCATGAAGGACATATTTATTAAGAGCCGAGGTCATGGTGTTGGTGAATAAATACGAAATGTTATTAAGAAGTACGATGCAATGTCCCCTCGGACATGCATGAAGATTTTTAAGAAGTATGTGGAAGTGTTCCTTCAGACGTGCATGTCCGAGGGAACGTTGTATCATCGTAATACTAACTGTTAACGTACGCGTTCTCCATTTTACAGCTACTAATCAGTCCATCAATGTTAAGCAAACTTTAGTATCGAAATTATTGACCATAGTGTTCTGCACATTGCTAAGTGTGTCGCATGTAGTCAGGATTTGGTAGCTATTGCTGTATTATACTCTGTTTTGTTTGTAAAATTAATCTTTTACTCACACAGTAACAATTAATGGACTACACTCTTGTTAGGCAAATTACTTTCTAATAATATAATTAATTAAATAATTTTAAAAATGCTGCGTGTACTCAAGTAACAATTGGGGCCCACGTCTGAACCACTGCTTGTAAAACACATGTACTTGACAGACCGTTAACGGTCTGGCTGAAAACAGACTGTGTGCATAATCAGTACAAACAGTTATGGAAATTTTATATCTATATAGATCAGAGTTCAGAAAGGTAATTACCGACTGTTATCACGGATATTACGACGCAGAGTGACGTTCGCCTCACTTTCTTTATAACGCCATTTAGTTTGTCTGTATAAGGCTGACTCGGGTTAACACAAGGCATCAATCCTGTTTTTTTTCAACTGACTTAACGAGCACCTCTGTCATAATGAAGAGTGAGTATCGTACAAAATACTATTATACTACTGGCCATTATAACTGCTACACCAAGAAGAAATACAGACGCTAAATGGGTATTCATTGGACAAATATATTATACTAGAACTGACATGTGCTTCCATTTTCGCGCAATTTAGGTGCATAGATCCTGAGAAATCAGTACCCAGAAGAACCACCTCTGGCCGTAATAACGGCCTTGATACGTCTGGGCATTGAGTCAAACAGAGCTTGGATGGCGAGTACAGGTACAGCTGCCCATGCAGCTTCAACACGATACCACAGTTCATCAAGAGTAGTGACTGGCGTATTGTGACAAGCCAGTTGCTCGGCCACCATTCACCAGACGTTTTCAATTGGTGAGAGATCTGTAGAATGTGCTGTCCAGGGCAGCAATCGGACTTTTTCTGTATCCAGAAAGGCCTGTACAGGACCTACAACATGCGGTCGTGCATTATCTTGCTGAAATGTAAGGTTTCGCAGGGATCGAATGTAGGGTAGAGCCACTGGCCGTAACACATCTGAAATGTAACGTCCACTGTTCAAAGTGTCGTCAATGCGAACAAGAGGTTATCCACCAATGGCACCCCATACCATCACGCTGGGCGATACGTCAGTATGGCGATGACGAATACACGCTTCCAATGTGGGTTCACCGCGATGTCGTGAAACATGGATGCGACCATCATGATGCTGTAAACAGAACCTGGATTCATCCGAAAAAATGACGTTTGGCCATTCGTGCACCCAGGCTCGTCGGTGAGTACACCATCGCAGGCGCTCCCGTCTGTGATGCAGCATCAAGGGTAACCGCAGCCATGGTCTCCGAGCTGATAGTCCATGCTGCTGCAAACGTCGTCGAACTGTTCGTGCAGATGGTTGTTGTCTTGCAAAAGTCCCCTTCTGTTGACTCAGGGATCGAGACGTGGCTGCACGATTCGTTACAGCCATGCGGATAAGATGCCTGTCATCTCGCCTTTTAGTGATACGAGGCCGTTGGGTTCCACCACTGCGTTCCGTATAACCCTCCTGAACCCACCGATTCCATATTCTGCTAAGAGTCATTAGATCTCGACCAACGCGAGCAGCAATGTCTCGATACGACAAACCGCAAACGCGATAGGCTACAATCAGATCTTTATCAAAGTCGGAAACGTGATGGTACGCATTTCTCCTCCTTACACGAGGCATCACAACAACGTTTCACCAGCCAATGCCGGTCAACTGCTGTTTGTGTATGAGAAATCGGTTGACGGCTTTCCTCATGTCAGCACGTTGTAGGTGTCGCCACCGGCACCAACCTTGTGTGAATGCTCTGAAAAGCTAATCATTTGCATATCACAGCATCTTCTTCCTGTCGGCAAAATTTCACGTCTGTAGCTCGTCATCTTCGTGGTGTATTAACTTTAATGGCCGGTAGTGTAAATGGACTCTGCGACAGTTAGAAACTAAAAGGTGTTTGAGAAACAGAAGTTGGTTGGTTGGTTTGTGAGACTGAAGGGACCAGACTGCTACGGTCATCGGTCCCAGAAACAGAAGTCCTTTTTTTTTAGTTTGCTAGTAGTTCAATAGTTACTTAATAATGCAAATCGCCACAAACAACTATTATACAGTATAAACTCCCAAAGATTACGTTCTACCTGAGCTGAAGAAAAAGTAAGTAAAATGTGATGCGTAAGCGTTTAGCATCATGTCTTAGTCGCAGTCAATAGAGATGGAGTACACGCTCAAATAGGAGAAAGACCTACTATTCACGAATATTATAACTATTATGATTCTTTCTGTCACAAAAAATACACGCACACACACACCCATATTTCCCACGTCTGTCTAGGAACATCCCGGATTTATATATGTAAGTCACAAGAACGTAACGTAAAAGCATGTATTATCAGTTAGTGTGGCTCACAATTAGCCAGCAAACTTCAGATTTAATGCCAATCCGGAGTTTGCAATTCATTGGATTTGCCCACTAATTCAGCCATTTTGTCCTTACAATGTGAAGATAGCTAGTCCTAGGCAATCAGATCCTCAAAATTCTAAAGGGGTCACTTTGTTTCGAACCCAGAATCTCCAGAAAGGAAGACAGCAAAGTAATAAACAGGACCACTATGACGATATAGCACACATTGGTACAATTTCATGAAAATCGATGTAATGGATAGGTCTGTAAACAGTACAAGCCTTTTATCAAGCATGATGAATAAAATATCATACCCTAGAACACAATTGTTTCACAATTAAGAGTAGCTGAATTTTCTAATTACTAGTTGAACAGCAAATTTCATCCTTGCTTTATCTTACTTCTCCACCATAAATATATTCAATATCTTTCCTCGTGTTGCCTTTTCTGCACTGCATGTGACTTCAAAAAGAGATGGGGAAATCAGGAACAGATACGGCCACATTATATATTTTGCTCGAGATATGTGACTCACCATGCGATTTGTTTTCCTGCAGTGTTGGCAGGCCTTCTGGTGGTGGGTGTGTTGGCAGCAGTGGCCACGGCGACCACGCCCACGTGTCCCGAGGATGACGGCGCCACGCCAGTCTTCTTTCCTGACGACACGGACACCCACGGCTACTGGGAGTGCAGCAACGGCAAAGCCGTCCACATGGTGTGCCCCGACGGAATCGTCTGGAACTCCAATATCAACACCTGCGACTGGCCGGACTCCAGGAAATAGAAGATGCACGCTTGCTGCATCCAGAGAAAAGATCTCTTACCCACTCATCTTCGCCCTCCAACTCGACTTTGTCGTCAGAATCACACCCTCTCGCTGATATTTTCTGCTAGATCTTTTGTTAATGTTCAGCGTTCTTGTTCCATCTGATGTTACATTAATCCATGAAAAAAAATACCTGCAGCAATAAATAACTGGAATACAAGGTCTACCTGTCAGGAGTCAAAGCAGGAATAGCACAATGGGGTGTAGGGCTTTACATCAGGAAATAAATGGAACCCAGCGTAGTTGCAATAAGGTATGTAAACGAACGACTGATGTGGATAGATTTGACAGTGTCTAGCAAGAAAATTAGGATTGTGTCAGTATATTCGCATTGTGAAGGGATAGATCAAGATAAGATGGATAGTTCTTATGAGGCACTCATTGATGTAATTGTTAGAGTAAAGGACAAGGACAGTGTTCTGCAAATGGGTGATTTTAACGCCAGGATTGGAAATCGAACAGAAGGGTATGAAAAGGTTATGGGTAAATTTCGAGAGGATATGGAGGCCAACAGGAACGGGAAACAACTCTTGGATTTCTGTGCCAGTATGGGCTTAGTAATCACAAACTCCTTTTTTAAACATAAGAACATTCACCGGTATACTTGGGAAGGCAGGGGAACCAGATCTGTCATTGACTATATAATAACAGATCAGGAATTCAGGAAGGCTGTGAGGGACACACGTGTATTCAGGGGATTCTTTGATGACACTGATCATTATTTAATCTGCAGTGAAATTGGGATTGTGAGGCCGAAAGTGCAGGAGGTCAGGTCCATATGTAGGAGGATAAGAGTGGAGAAACTTCAGGATAAGGAAATCAGGCACAAGTACATAACAGCGATCTCATAAAGGTACCAGTTAGTTGAATGTAGTCAATTACAGTCATTGGAAAAGCAGTGGACAAGGTACACGGACACAGTAATAGAAGTGGCTAAAGAATGTCTTGGAACAGTAGTGTGTAAAAGTAGGATGAAGCAAACAGCTTGGTGGAATGGTGTTCAATACAAGACACCTCCATTAACTGTGGCTTAAGCCAATGCAGCACCTTCCATCTAATAAAGTAATCCGCCCTCGTATTTAAGCGAAACAGACACTGATTTATTTTCAATTGAGACGATGTGTGGGGAAGGGAGTAAGTCATGAAAAGCAATTTTGACAGCAGAAGCAAAAAACGGTTTTGACATTACAAAACAAGAACTTGAATTTACACAATGGTTACATAATCTCCAAATTAGCTTCAAAAATATGTTTACAGCAATATGTCGTTTTTGTATAAGAAATTTAATTAAAAAAATAAATGCTTGATATTTAGTGTCCAGGTAGTCCAGCATCGACAGCTGACGACCGTAAAACATTGTGGACTGTGTGAGCGTGGGCGTGAATAACACCTGCTCCATGCCCACGGTGGTGGAGCAGTTTTACGGGAGAGCATCCGTGAAGCAGCTGTATCATCACTCAAACTTTCATAGCTTCCTCAGCCTTCCTCAGATGTAACTCTTTTCAGAAACTAGACGCAATTTTTCTGGGCCTACTGCACGTTTTGTTTCATTTTCAGGTCACATGTAGAACAAGTGAAATTTCGAGGGAGATGAAAGGAAAGTTTGGGAAACGATGTCCGAAAAAATCTTCGTCAAAATCTCTCGTTGATATCCGCTTCGGGGTAAGCTTTCATAAAGGCGCGATGCATTCTCTTGAAATTACGATCAGGGCACAAATAATGTTTTGAAGATTTTCCTCTGTAGCAAATGACGTAATGTGAAACTTTATGAGCTTTCTGTCATGTTCATCATTTCAGTTTATAGGAATAGAATTGCGGTATCTTACCCCTTTGATCTCAATGCTCTCCTTTCTTTCTTTTTCAATCAAAGAGTGTCCACCTTTTGAACGTAAACAGCACGTGACGTGCGTTACATGACTGTACGTGACGTACTCTGCTCAAAGCAGAATCGTCGATACCCCACAGCCTTCTTTGTTTTATATGCACTTTGTTAACTAAACCAGAAAAGAAAACTATCTCGACTTAGACAATTTTGTTTCCAAAACTCTGAGTCTAGTTTCCTTACGTCATTCTCTTCAAAACTACGTCACTTACATTCGAATTTACAATCAGACTGCACAGAGGAATTATACGACAGGCGTTACTAGTGAATGTAATCATGTAAATGTCATTGCAGGCGGAAAATATAACTTACCAGTGTCTATGGAACATGTTTCAGAGACTTTTGTCTTACTAACAACTCCAAGCAACGTTACTATCGCGTCAATAACACAGCAATGAATGGTTGGCCGCAGAGTAAAAGCTTCTTGACTTACTCCCCTATCCATGCCAGCTCACTTTATGTTACTGTAGCTGCGATATTGCGTCAGGTGTAAGAACATAACCGCTCAAAACTTTGAAATTCCGCTACTTCTACGCCACTGGCGAATTGTATTTCCACGTTTTCGATAAAAATTCTGAGTAATTAATTGCTTTGACGTACCCCCTTTGCCACTACAGTGCCTAAATTATTTACATTTTACCTTCCTATCTCCACTCACGATGTCACTTTGCACTATGTTCGCCTTTCGTCCGACTTCTCAGAGGTCTTTACTCATGGTTCACCGTCTCAAATTGCTTCTTATTGGCCAGCAGCTTTTTGACTCCAGTACTTGGAAGGTAACAGGTGTCAGGCTGTCTTACTAGCACTGTTATCTGTTTTACGTAGTCTTCTTCGTATAGTCTTCTACAAGATTACGCTGTTAATGACTGACAAGGAGTACATGTATACTGTGGGCTAAGCTCTAAATTATCCTACAGAGAGGCAATCTGACCTATGTGAGCAGAATAGTGCTTTACAAAACGCAATAATTCTCTATAACAATGTCGCAACTCCAGGAGCTACATCAATCCACCTTGCGTCGCATATAAAAAGATCCCTTTAATTCATCACCTCTACATACATTCAATCATGTGACAGACTTTCCCGCTAATTTACTTCTTTTGCTTGGTCGCGACTAGCTGGTGGTTCTACCGCTATCAACAGTTTTGCTTCCAGAGGGGCTTAGAACGTTTTAAATAATGTTACGTCTAATGATAATCTCGAATCAGTATGGTATGTCAGCGTTTTTGTTGTTTTGAGACCGTGCCGCATAATGTGAAGGCGGTAGAACCTACCATGGCAGCTCTTTATTCTTGTCCTAATTTATCGGTATTATACCACGGTTGAAACTTACCTTTTATAGTACTTGTGAACTGTTTTCACTGTACGTCACAATTCCCGGATTATAACTCCTAACAATCCTTAATCATGACCTTAAATCCCACACGATGCCTATTTTCGAAAACTACTATCAAAGATACCCATATCGTCCTTTGTCATCTAAAAACGTTTACTCTATACATTTCCAGTTCACAATAAAATTCTTATCCTATAATGGCTTAACCATAAGAAAGTGCAGCAGTTTTCGCCACTCCTACTTTCGGCACAGACTGAAGTAATGCCCTTTTTTTTACGGCAAATTCAAGAGACTACTGCACGTGACTCAGTAGTGGTGCGCCCAGCTACATTGTACTGTGTGCCTAATGCAGGACTTAACATCTCAGCTCTCGGCCCGTTACCACTATGGTGGTGTCTTGTTCCAACATCGTTAAAAAGTAGGAAACGTAAAACCACAGTCTGTTGGCATTCCCGTTAGCGACAAAGTTCCAGCTGCTCATTACATATCTTATTGTCCCAGACGATCCTCCAGCACTCTTCATCCAATTCGCTTCCTCCTTCGGAAATGTGCTGTTACAGAACCACGGCTTCTCCTTCATCATCCGCAGTATTCCTGAAAACTGTAAAAGGTATGAGATGTCTATTGGAAGTTTGCGCGGTTTTCGCTGACGAAGCATGTGATGTGCAACCGAAGGAGGTCGTAGTGAAGATACAAAAAAATTTCTTTATTTCTTCCTTATCAATTTATTCAACTTGACTTCACCAATTAACTGGTCAGAAGCAAGGCGGCAGACATACACAAGGATGAATATTAACAAATCTTTAATTCATTCGTCCAACATATAGTGGAAAAATAGTGCATTTCCGTCTGCTCGTACTATACTGGCGTTTTAGCGGCAGGTGTAGCAATTGCCAGAGATGCAGGGACGTGATTTGCTTAGGCAGGGGAATATTGACTCGGTGCATTGATTCGACGGAGATGATGGCGCTCACAGCACAAACGGCTCAGCTCCGTCAGTTGTGCGCAGTAAGGCTGACATGTCTTGTATTTCGCTGCATGTCACACATATTTCGATTTTTCTCAGAATTTCCAACATTTTGCAGGATTTTACATTGTCAAACGATTTTTTTGGATTCATAAGTCTTATGTACGTGTCTTCTCTCCATAACACTGCATTATCAATCGCAAAGTTGTAATTGCCTCTTCATTCCCTGTGCCGAAAACTGATCATCTAACAGATCCTTAATTTTCTTTTCCATTTTTCCATGTATTATTCTTGTCAGCAACTTGGATGCATAATCCGCAAAACTGGTTGTGCGACAGTTCTCGATCTTATCTGCCCTTACCAACTTCGGGATTGTGTGTATGATACTTTTCGTGGTTTCTAATGGTATGTCTCCAGACACATAGATTCTGCACACCAGATATAATAGTTCCCAACGGTTTCACAAACTTCTAAGAAATGTTATTAGCCCATTTTACCTTATCTGATCGAAATTCATTCAAAACTCAAATAAACTCTAATACTGCACCCCCTGTCATATCGACCCTATTTCTTCCACAAATACTTCATGAGGCACGTCTTCATCCTCGTAGAGATGTTTCCACCTACACGCACTCTATTCTGCGCAGAGCAGTGAAAATCCTACTGTACACTTAATGCTAATACACTTGCTGTAATTGAAGGTTGTTTTTAGCGTAGCAACAATATTATTAGAATCCTGGATTTTGTAGTACTCTAGTGCATATCTTTTCCTCTGATGTCCCAAAGTCCAGTGCGTAAATACTGTCTTTGACGTCACGGGCGTTCTGCGTCTTCTTCGTGTTCTGATACTGATCTCGAGTGTCGCCTGTTGGAAACTTGAGTACACCCAAGAAACAAGATATCAGGCGAAGAAGACGTTCTTTGAAACCGATGACTAGATTACAGCCTTGCAAAATCAGGGAAATAAATCACGGCTCAAGTATTAGAGATAAAAAAGCAATAATCTGAGGCGAAAATAATTTTCCTGAGTGTTTCACTCATTACCGATTACGTCAGCACAACTAACAGCACCTTAATATTTATTGCATAAAGTGATGACACTAAGGAATGTAATAACTAATTAGATTAAATACTTAGCAAACAGTGTTGCCTGTGATGAAAATAAATTTCCTACATATTTCACTCATTACCGAAATATCGCAAATACTAACACTAAAAGTGTCTTAATAATACCAGCGCCCGTGGTTGAAATTATCGGGTATTACAGTAGCAAACGTAATGCATCATAGAATAAATTAATTGTAAATAGTTTTTAGATAAGATGTGTATGAAGCTATTTTGCAAGAAAATACAATGTATCTTACCCAACTAGTTTCTTCAGTCGCATAGAACGCGTAGCACTAGGCAGTGGACTCTGAAGAGGACGTATTGTAGGTTGTGTCCTAATTCTGTATAATTCTCACATGAGACCTGAAAAAAGAATTGACGCAACTTGAAGAAGAGAACTGTGTTAATTAGGCTACGCCTGTGACGATTATAACGATCAATGTGGATTTTTCAAGTATTGTTTATTTACTGAAGCTTGCTCCTTTCGGTCACAGAACTGAGACTCCTGCAGTATAGGCCACTCCAGGTTGATGCCATATTTTTCGACTTCCAGAAAGTTATCGACACACTTTCACACTGCCACCTCGGAAAGTAAGTACAAAATGACGGAATGTAACACCCGCAGAAAGTGTTTTCATCATTTAGCGGTACCGTAAGCTAAAAGGTAAACAAACGAGCAGGAAAGTTTCCTAAATTTCTTTGAGTATTAGGAAACTCTGTTCACTTCAAATTCATGTTGCAGTGAAGTCTGCAAACGGTACAAATGGCTCTGAGCACTATGGGACTTAACATCTATGGTCATCAGTCCCCTAGAACTTAGAACTACTTAAACCTAACCAACCTAAGGACATCACACAACACCCGGTCATCACGAGGCAGAGAAAATCCCTGACCCCGCCGGGAATCGAAACCGGGAACCCGGGCGTGGGAAGCGAGTACGCTACCGCACGACCATGAGCTGCGGACACAGTGAAGTTTGCCGAGGCAAAACACCTGTTAGCTCTGCAAGACGAAATTACATGACTGTAGCATTAGAATACGATGCAGAGGACTTGCAACCTTCAGCTTGCACGTCGTCTGATGCTCCTAAGTTTAAACTTCCATATCAATCATCCTCATAAATGCGTCAACAGTTCTGCTACTCTGTTATTCCCATGGAATGTCAAATCAGGTACTATACGTCATATTAGGCGATCCAGTCAGATTAACGTGGCTCCTATACCTGCTCGAAGTTAGCGAGCAAAGACGATTCACACACGGTAGGAGGTGGGTATATAAATCATGTCGAGGATGGGTGAAGGGGTGGGGGGGGGGGGGGGGGGAGAGAGGCACAAAGCACTGCAGTCATCAGATCTGAGACAGACCGCCTCCTACCCTGCTTTGCAAAAGGGCAAGTTTCCGACTTCTTGTGATGAGGCATGGTCGTCCAACACCTTGCGCCTATCTGAGGTTTCAGTGCCCTTCATCCACTTTCCACGGATGCCCCCGACAGCTGATTGCTATGCGGAAGATCTGGGTTCCAATCTAAGTACTGCCATGGATTTTTCCTTGGTGGAAGCACTGAAGCAATGTGCAATCAGTCTCTTTATGCCAATTGGGAAGCTACTTAAATGAGAAATACCGGCTGCAAGATCTAGAAATTCGACAACGGCTGTGAGATCGGCATGCTAAGGCCACGCCATTCCATGCTGCATCCAAAAAACATTGGCAGAGGATGACACGGCGATCAGTAGGTCCTGATTGACCTGCCGGAGCCAGACAACACAGCTTTGTTTGTTTTCCCAGCTTATGTACTGATGTGACCTGCGCAACTTTCCAGTCCTTAGGTAAGCATCTTTCGTCGAGAGAGCGGTTGTATGTTACTCAGAACAGAGCTACTTCATCATCATATCCTGAAATGAGTGATTTAAGTTGCTTCACCGCTCCAAGACTATCTACTTCCAAATGACTTGCGTTATCAGCTGTTCTTGATTGGGATTCTGGAGTATTTACAGCAATTTAATTGATGAAGAATTTCAGGGCACTGCGTTTAGTAATTTCGCTTTGGTTGCACTTTCGCCGGTAACGTTATCATTACTATAAAGCAGTGTAGCCGTTGTCACTGATATGCTTTACATACGGCCAGAAGCCCTTTGGATTTTCTGTCGTATTTCGAGATTTCGAGAGTTTCCTTATGGAAAGGATGAAACTCATCTGACACTGCAGTCCGCACGAAGATTCGAGCATCTGTAAACCACCGCAAATGTTAGAGCTTTTGCTTCCTTTTGACTGTGGCATTATATCTGCGTTGCTTCTGCAGTAGTATTGACAACCGTTTTGTGATCCGTGGAGATCTGTAGCACCTCGTATTAATTTACTTTGAATAAAATTCTCGGTAAGTCTTTTTTCAAACCGATTTAAGGCCTACATTCAAACTTGGTCTGTCATGTTGCTCTGTTGGTCGTTAAAGCTCATTTACACAAGATGCAAACACTGTGATGCCGTTCGCCAAACCAGATTTGTGCAGTTATGTGCTATAGTGGGGAAGAGGCCACAGAGGTGTAGAAGTTGTGGTGCAGCAGTCTGGAGGGGGTGGGGGTAGGGGGTAGGGGGTAGGACGGTATGTGGTTGCTAGGAAAACATAGCGGGAAGGTAAAACACTTTTATCCAACATCTGTAGTTCTGTGGGGCCGCAAATACGCCCCCTCAGGCTTTAGGCCCCAATGACAGAAATGTCTGGCTGCGACGTCCACACCCACTCATGCAGACACTTGGTTTGATCGCTCAGAAACGCTTCTTCAGTGTAGCGGCATGATGCACGTGCCAGCATTGTGTACGACAGTCAGTACGGAAAGAAGTATTGATTGTTTCCTCAAACTGACCCTCAAAAGACGTCCTCTTTGTCTGCAGGGATAAATTTTGGTCATTAGAAATCGTCTTGCATGACTGCTCTTTGAATTCTGCCTTCCCTACTGTCCTGATAAATTCTAATATGAGCTGTAATATTGATTGACTTATTTTTTCAATACGAAGGATGTATCAGAGCATTATATCGGTGAGTCAAGATAATGTTTATATTATTTCAATGAATTTCTTAAATTTTACTAATTCCAATCAAATATAGAATTTCATATCTGTCCCCACCCCCAAAAAAGAGAAAAAAAAACAGTCATAAGGAGACAAAAACCGCAACGTACTTCGCTGCTAGGAGAAAAAATTCCAACACTATGGATAGAAATTTAATAAAAATAAACTGTTCATAACTTACGGATCTGTTAGTTCCTTCACCACGAAGGAATCATTTAGGGAAGGAGCGGTAGGCCATTAAGACCCCGAGGGGCAGGACCCATTTGTTGCGAGGAATGAGGAGACAAAGATGAAGAGAGAGATAAAAAGGTACGAGGACAAAGATAGTAAATTGGTACCAACAACTCCAAAATTATACTGTTTAGGTTTACATGAGTATATAGAAAATAAAGTGATTTCCCCTCAAAGTGGGTACTGCTAGCCATCGGATGTCCTTGTTATTTTGTTCAAAGTATATAAAATGAAATTATTTGAAATTATTCAGAGAAAAATGTAAAACCAGAAAGATACGGAATGGCCGGCCAGTACTCATCTTTAGACGCCATCTCAGAACTGGCTATACAGTCACCTAACAGTAAATAACACATATTCCAGTTTAAGAACTGCTACTACCACTCTACTGTCTTCGACTTCCTATTATGTATCTACACTGAAGAGCCAAAAAAAACCGACACCTGCCTAATATCGTGTAGGGCCCCCACGAGCACGCAGAAGTGCCGCAACACGACGTGCCATGCAGTCGATTAATGTCTGAAGTTTTGCCGGAGGTAGTTGACACCATGAATCCTGCACGGCTGTCCATAAATCCGTAAGAGTACGAGGAGGTGGAGATGCCTTCTGAACAGCATGTTGCAAGGCATCCCACATATGCTCAATACTGTTCATGTCTTGGGAGTTTGGTGGCCATCGGAAGTGTTTTAACTCAGAACAGTGTTCCTGGAGCGCTCTGTAGCAATTCTGGACGTGTGGAAGTGCCCAATTTCGTCGGCATGCACAATGGACGTGAATGGATGCATGAGAGTCTTATCTAGACGCATCAGGGGTCCCATATCACTCCAACTGCACATGCGCCACACTATTACAGAGCCTCCACCAGCTTCAACAGTCGCCTGCTGACATGCTGGGTCCGTAGATTCATGAGTTTGTCTCCATACCAATATACGTCCATCCGCTCGATTCAAAGGTAAACGGGACTCGTCCGACAAGGCAACATGTTTCAACAGCCCAATGTTGGTACTGATGGGCCCAGGGGAGGCGTAAGGCTTTTGTGTCGTGCAGTCATCAGGGAACACGAATGGGCATTCGGCTTCGAAAGGCCATATCTATGATGTTTCATTGAATGGTTCGCACGCAGCACTTTTTGAAGGCCCAGAATTGAAATCTGCAGCAATTTGCGGAAGGGTTTCACTTCCGCCGCGTTGAAGGATTCTCTTCAGTCGTCATTGGTCCTCTTCTTGCACGATCTTTTTCCGATCGCAGCGATGCCGGAGATTTGTTGTTTTGCCGGATTCCTAACATTCACGGTACATTCGTGAAATGGTCGTTCAGGAAAACCCTCACTTTATCGCTACCTCGGAGATGCTGTGTGCCATCGCTCGGGCGGCGACTATAACACCACGTTCAAATTCGTATAAATCTTAATAACCTGCCGTTGTAGCAGCAGTAAACGAGCTAACAATTGCAGCAGACACTTGTCTTATATAGGCGCTGCCCACCGCAGGGACGTATTCGGCCTGTTTACACATCTCTGCATTTGAATACCCATGCCTACACCAATTTCCTTGGCGTTTCAGTGCATCTATACAAATTTAAGTCTCTTGCTTGCACCTATCTGCATACGTAGGCTGATCTAAAGCACTGGTTTAAGGATGATGATCGTTTTTTGGCTTTGAGATATGCTAACTCATGAAGAAGGTTTTTGTAAATAATTTACAAATATTTCATACAAATTGTCTGAATAATCAAGAATTAAAGTTGCCGAAAGGAAATCACTGCCAGCTAGTGACCTCTTGTCGCAACCCGAGAGAGCAATAGTACCTTCGAGAAGGCAGCAAGTATTATGAACTTTGCATGTGGTGTCGTGCTTTAGTGGTAGAACGTGTGGCTAAAAATTGAAAGTTTGTACCATCGGATCCCAGCTTCGTAATTTTTTTAGCTCAGCCTTTTAATCTACCAATCACCTCTTAGTGACGTGGAGATTCGCATTTAGAAATATGGCGTCAATTTCGCTCAGATCAGCAGTCACAGTTCGCGCTCCTAGTTCACTACAGACTCTTCGATCACTGGGAGCGAGTTATTCACTTCGAAGTATCTTAGTAAATATGAAGAATAACGCAAAGATATTCACCTTACTATCAAGGTGTGGAGCGAGATTTACAGATTTAAATATTCAAATATTTTCAACGACAGGTTCCCTGCAATCGTTTGAGAACTGCCTAGCGAAACAACATGCGAGTCCAAATTATTTGGTGCTTTATTTTAATTCTGCAATAAAACGTTTTCCGAAAAATTTCTTCAACGTCTTCAGCAACTTTGCTTCGATTACGTACAGTACGTTCTTCCAGCAGTGCAGCAGATGACTCAGTTTTCAGCTTTCAGTCCTCTTTGAATCAAACCAAGATGTGGAAACGATTCTTTGTGTCTGCCACAAAGAAAGCACGAAAAAGAATTGCAGCAGTGAGTCTCAACAATGCATCATCAAAAATGCTTCACAGCGCGTAATAAGCTTCACAAGAGAAATGCTGTAGCATTTAACATGTAGATCATACGGCATTTTTGTTATTTTTTTCTTTTATTTGTGCCACCTCATCCAGCCTTCAATACATACTGAATCACACATACACACACATACATACACACAAACACACACACACACACACACACACACACACACACATACACACACACACACACAAACCATGATATGTCACTCCAAATGCCATTCAATAAGGAACTGATAAGATTTATGCTTCCATAAAACTTTCCTACTGTGCGGTGTTTACCTCGCGTAAATTGTATCAAAGTGATGGTAATCAATATTTAATATCGTTCTCCGAAATTGTTTCGTAACTGTACGCCGTGGCCCGCAAACAATATACGCTATCCCACACTAGTCGTCTGGCCGTAGGTAGTTAACGCTACCCGTGCGAAGACTGGCCGGAACATTATATAATAATTACAAGCGCTTCTCACACCTGAGATGTAACTATACCGCGGGAGATAGTCTCAGAGCTTTTAGTGCTTCACATGTTCCCTATGAAGCAGGAAGAAGTAAAAACAGCAAGGAGTTATATAGTAAATGAGTTAATAACGTTATTTAAAAGGAAAAAACTGCAAACGACTCCGACTCCTGCTTTGCATCATCGTCTCATTAATAAAACCTCTTTAAATGCCTGGGATGAAATTTGAAAATGGGTTTTTCTAGCCTGATTAACAAATTCACACGGATTTTAAGCACAAGAGTAGAAGACAACATAAAAATTTATTTGGCACGTGGCGTCATTTGATTTAAAGTTCCAATTTTGAATAGCGTATGTTTTGGTTCTCAGCGAAAACACCGTTCACTATCATAAAGAAAAAATATCAACAGTTATAAAAGGTCTACCGACCCGGCTCAGCTTCTTGGCTCTGAGCACTATGGGACTCAACATCTTAGGTTATAAGTCCCCCTAGAACTTAGAACTACTTAAACCTAACTAACCTAAGGACACCACACACACCCATGCCTGAGGCAGGATTCGAACCTGCGACCGTAGCAGTCCCGCGGTTCCGGACTGCAGCGCCAGAACCGCACGGCCACCGCGGCCGGCTCAGCTTCTTGCAGGTAGCAGTAAGTATCTACATCCGGACTACTTAAGCCATGTGATCAAAAGTATGCGGACACCCCGAAAAACGTACTATTTTCATATAAGTTGCATTGTGCTGCCACCTACTGCCAGGTACTCCATATCAGCGACCTCAGTAGTCATTAGACATCGTGAGAGAGCAGAATGGGGTGCTCAGCGGATCTCACGGACTTCGAACGTAGTCAGGTGATTGGGTGCCACTGGTGTCATAAGTCTGTACGCGAGTTTGCCACAGTCGTAACCATCTCTAGGTCAACTGTTCCCGATGTGATAGTGAAGTGGAAACGTGAAGGGACACGTACAGCACAAAAGCGTGTAGGCCGACATCGTCAGTTAACTGACAGAGACCGCCGACAGTTGAAGAGGGGCGTAATATGTAATAGGCAGACATCTATCCAGACCACCACACATGACTTACAAACTGCATCAGGATCCACTGCAAGTACTATGACAGTTAGGCGGGAGGTGATAAAACTTGGATTTCATGGTCGAGCGGCTGCTCATAAGCCACGCATCAGGCCGGTAAATGCCAAACGACGCCTCATTTGGCGTAAGGGGCGTAAACATTGGACGACTGAACAGTGGAAAAACGTTGTGTGGGGTGACGAATCATGGTACACAATGTGGCGATCCGATGGCAGGGTATGGGTATAGCGAATGCCCGGTGAACGTCATCTGCCACCGTGCGTAGTGCCAACAGTAAAATTCGGAGGCGGTGGTGTTATGGGGTGGTCGCGTTTTTCATGGAGGGGACTTGCACCCTTTGTTGTTTTGCATGGCACTATCACAGCACAGCCTACATTGATGTTTTAAGCCCCTTCTTGCTTCCAACTGTTGAAGAGCAATTCTGGAATAGTGATTGCATCTTTCAACACGATCGAGCACCTAAACGTAACGAACGGCCTGTGGCTGAGTGTTTACACGACAATAATATCCCTGTAATGGACAGGCCTGCACGGAGTCCTAGCCTGAATCCTACAGAACACCTCTGGGATGTTTTGGAACGGTGACTTCGTGTCAGGCCCCACCGACCGACATCAATACCTCTCCTCAGTTCAGCACTCCGTGAAGAATGGGCTGCTATTCCCCAAGAAACCTTCCAGCACCTGATTGAACGTATGCCTGGGAGAGTGGAGGCTGTCATCGAGGCTAAGGGTGGGCCAACAACAGACTGAATTCCAGCATTACCAATGGGAAGCGCCATGAACTTGTAAGTCATTTTCAGCCAGGTGTCCGGATACTTTTGATCTTATAGTGTATCTGGTACAGCATATTTTATTTGTAGGCCACTTCTTTTTCAGAGAACAGCGCTAAGTAACTGAGTAACATCACTTTCATATAGTAGCACAGTCAAGAAAAGTTGTATGGAGGCACGAATGTTTTGTGTTCCATGTCGAACTGGCATTTGGAGTGACATCTCATGACTATCATGGGAAACATTTACAGCCTATGTAAATACGAATAATGGGTGTACATCTTTGTAAGTCATTCAATGTGTATCGGAGGTTGGTCGAGGCAGTCCAGATAAAAAAAAAGAAAAAAGAAAACTAAAACACGCATGATCTACATCTGTAGCGTGTGTTACAGCACTCCTCTCGTTAATCTTTGTACACACTGTGATGGGCAGTTGAACTCACTGCCATAGTTGTTCGTCGTGGACTCTTCACGGCAAACTTCTTTGCCGCAGCAAAGCTGTAGCCTAATCCGCGAAAGAGGAGATACAAAGTAACGCGGAATCCTAGATTCACTTCGGGCGAATCTCCTCCTCGCCGAAAGGTGAATGCTAGCTCAAAAGAAAGAGCAGAGAAAAGTGGTTCACTGGGATTCGATTCGCAACCTTTCGGTTTCCAGTCACACACGCCACTGCTAGTCCACCATGCCGTGTACGCATCTAATTACATTTGCTGATCTCTCGAGTCACTGCTCCTCTCTTGCCGTTATGGCGGCTGTCTGCTAGCTAACAATGACTATTAACATAGTTTTGATACTCATTTTTCGTGTGTTCCTACTTATTTACTGACATCTTCTCCTAATTTAAGACTATAACCTTTTCTCCTCCATCCTACATTCTATACATTATATGTATTCGCCTCGTCCTCCACCACATTTGTTTCTATTTGGGAAGTTCATGCCGATATTTCCGCGTCATGACAATTGACGACAATATCAACTTTTCTATCTTCTCTACTTCCAAGTTCTGTGGCAATATTTTCTTCTTTTAAAATGAATTCCTCTTCTCTTGTCCTAAATTCCTCATCTTCTCTCATCTCTCCATGTACACTCCTGGAAATTGAAATAAGAACACCGTGAATTCATTGTCCCAGGATGGGGAAACTTTATTGACACATTCCTGGGGTCAGATACATCACATGATCACACTGACAGAACCACAGGCACATAGACACAGGCAACAGAGCATGCACAATGTCGGCACTAGTACAGTGTACATCCACCTTTTGCAGCAATGCAGGCTGCTATTCTCCCATGGAGACGATCGTAGAGATGCTGGATGTAGTCCTGTGGAACGGCTTGCCATGCCATTTCCACCTGGCGCCTCAGTTGGACCAGCGTTCGTGCTGGACGTGCAGGCCGCGTGAGACGACGCTTCATCCAGTCCCAAACATGCTCAATGGGGGACAGATCCGGAGATCTTGCTGGCCAGGGTAGTTGACTTACACCTTCTAGAGCACGTTGGGTGGCACAGGATACATGCGGACGTGCATTGTCCTGTTGGAACAGTAAGTTCCCTTGCCGGTCTAGGAATGGTAGAACAATGGGTTCGATGACGGTTTGGATGTACCGTGCACTATTCAGTGTCCCCTCGACGATCACCAGTGGTGTACGGCCAGTGTAGGAGATCGCTCCCCACACCATGATGCCGGGTGTTGGCCCTGTGTGCCTCGGTCGTATGCAGTCCTGATTGTGGCGCTCACCTGCACGGCGCCAAACACGCATACGACCATCATTGGCACCAAGGCAGAAGCGACTCTCATCGCTGAAGACGACACGTCTCCATTCGTCCCTCCATTCACGCCTGTCGCGACACCACGCCCCACGTGTTGAGCAGTTCGGCGGTACGTCCACCCGGCCTCCCGCATGCCCACTATACGCCCTCGCTCAAAGTCCGTCAACTGAACATACGGTTCACGTCCACGCTGTCGCGGCATGCTACCAGTGTTAAAGACTGCGATGGAGCTCCGTATGCCACGGCAAACTGGCTGACACTGACGGCGGCGGTGCACAAATGCTAGCGCCATTCGACGGCCAACACCGCGGTTCCTGGTGTGTCCGCTGTGCCGTGCGTGTGATCATTGCTTGTACAGCCCTCTCGCAGTGTCCGGAGCAAGTATGGTGGGTGTGACACACCGGTGTCAATGTGTTCTTTTTTCCATTTCCAGGAGTGTATAATGCCCACATACTTCGTCGTTTCGGGAGATACTGCATAAAAGGGTGAGGCAGAAAGGACGGACGTTTTTAGAACAGCTAGTATTCAGGCTCAGGCGGTCGGAGTGGGGGAGTGATGTGATAACGTGGTCAGTAGTTCCTGTCGTTTTGTTTAGTCAAGGTGATGGATCCGTGGACTGTGCAACATCGTGTATTTAGGTACGATAGTTCTGTGCGCAATAGTGAGTCTATCGTTGCAGTGCAGCGTGAGTTTCGTCGCTATTTCAATCTCACTAGACATAATAGTGTTCCCACTTGTAACACCATTTTACGTTGGGTAGAATCGTTTCGAACACGAGGAACAGTTATGAACAAATAAAAACAAATACTAGAAGCTCCTCGCTCAGTTCGGAAAGAAAGTGTGGAAAGAGATCGGAAAGATATACTCCGTAGTCGTGGTCGATATGCTAGAAAACACTGAGCTGCGCCTCAGTAATCGCTCGGTAAGGCGTATTTTGCATACTAACCTAAAATTTCATCCCTACAAAACGGCCATTGTGGAAAAATTACACCCAAGAAATTATGAACAGCGGTTAAATTTTCCCCGAGAATTGGAGGACATATTTGAGCAAAATAACAACATTATTTTGCTTATGAGTGATGAAGCCCATTTCCATTTGAATGGAATGGTAAATCAGCAGAACTGTCGTTATTGAGCCAGTGAAAACCCAAAATTGCTGCATGAGAAACCATTACATAGTCTCAAGGTGACTGTTTGGTGTGCTGTGACAGGAACAGATGTTATTGGTCCATACTTTTTCCAAGACGAGAACGGGAACACTGTAAGCGTAACCCCTGAACGATATAGAGAGATGATCACTGAATTATTCCTACCTGAATTAAGAAGAAACCGTATTCCTATCCGGCGAGTGTGGTTTTAGCAGGATGGAGCTACAGCTCACACGGCAAGATTTACTATGGAAGCAATTAAGACCGTTTTTCGTGGTAGAGGTATTTCCCGGTTCGGGGACATTCATTGGCCTCCTCGTTCCCCTGACCTATCCATGTGTGACTACTACGTGCATAAACCATGTACACTTGAAGAATTGAAGGAAGCTGTTCGTGTGGAAATCGTCGAAATAGACTGAGGCATGTTGCAGAGAGTTGAAGCCAACTTCCGAGAGCGCCTTGAGAAGTGCATCGCTGAAAACGGCCGTCACCTGGGAGATGTGCTTTCAAGCATTAGTTTTGTTAAATGGTAACATTATTTGAGTATTATTCTGTAATTAAACTTTTTAAGCACTCCTAACGATGTATTGTTCATTTGAATCCCGTTCATCCTTTATGCCTCACCATGTACAATCCAGTTCTAGTTTCCGCCACCTCCTACCTGTTCACTTGTTACTCTACTTCTTATTTCTTCGTTATTTCTGTCTTACTCCTTATCATCTGTTGTTGTGATGTTGTTTTCACGTTTTTCATTCTTACAAGGGGACCATCAGACCTGTTAAAAACGGATTTTGATAAGTTCTTGTATATTATAGAGGGATGTGTCCGGAGTATCTGTCTCGAGTCTGTACGAGCGACGGCCAGTAGTTGAAAACCAATATTGAAATTTTGAGGAAACCTCCTATACCCATAATGTTAGTCATGTTTCGACCGAGCGAGAGTAGTGCAGCAGCTAAAATTCACGCCTGCCATGCTGGCGGTATGGGTTCAAATGCTGCCTGTGGATTTTCTTTTTTAATTTCATCATGCAGAAAATCACTGTATATCATGTAAAATTAATCAAAAACAGCCATTTCGCCGTATTAGTTCCATTGATAAGTCAGCCATTACACCACACTTCTTGAAGCGTGTATTACGTTTATCGTTCGTAATTCAAATTTCAAATACTTGAATAGTTTCAAAGAGATGATGGATGAAGTATTTGCCGTTGCGGAAGGTTTGCATATAGAGAAGAAAGCACTCATCCCTAATTTTGGCCTTGATTTCGTAATCACTACCAATCAAACCAGGTGCCAGTGCCAGTCGATGTACTCGTGTAATATATCTCCAGATCAGTCATTCCAGGAATTCGGTCGCATTCTTCAAATAAGAGTTTACGAACTGAGTCATAAATTGAAAACCGTAGTTGTGACCTGCACGGAATCAGCGAAGAAACTGAAAGTGCTGTACAAAGATATTTTAAAATCTCATATTCTTCGTCAAGTGCGACAAGAAGATTTGTTTACGTTACTGACTCGTGGGGAGGGCAGCAGACCGATCAAGTATCTAACTATAAAATTTTGGTAGGTGGAGCTCGCACATGCATCGTAAAAATTTATGCTACCCAAATGTACTCTGCTTTGCCAACCTTGTGATGTTTATTTTTAAGGGCAGGTTAAAATTTTTAAGTAAAAAGTCATGACCTGCTAAGGACTGACAGAGCAATCGCTTGTTTCTATTTGGGATGTTCATGCCGATATTTCCGCGTCATGACAATCGAAGGCAATATCAACATTTCTGTATTCTCTCCTCACATCAATTTAGCGCGCCTGTTTTCACAGGCATCATCACATAAGCGTGGTTCACATTGAAGCTGATCGAAGAAAGAATAATATTGTTAAATCTAAACTGACTGTGTTTGCCAGTATCGCTTTCGAAAACCACGTGTTGCTACAAGGCAGTAGCTTTCGTTGAATGTGTGTGGTGTTCAAAGAATTTATTTCAGTTGCTTCTGCGACACATACCATCCGGAATGCCGCTGTAGCACAGCAAGCGACGTAAGCAAAAGCAAGTAAGATGATTCTGTGATACATACTGTAACAAACGGTATACGTATTTCGAGAAAGTTTGTTGTTATAATTGATTTGTTAACGAAATATCTCGAAAATGACTATTTTTGAATAATATTACGTGACATATTATTCTTACTATACTAATAGAAAGAATTGCTATCGATCGTGGCTAACTTTATACTTTAAGAGTAATATAACTTTCGCATCGCCCCCCAAACTGACTCAGTGTCACTCATATACAAAATTTTGCACAGCATGTACTATTTAATGATTTTCTGTATAATGAGAACGAAAGGCCACAGGCAGCATTTGAAGCCGTACCGCCAGCATGATAACTATGAATCTTCGCCGTCTGATCGACACGTTACTAACGTTATGGCTCCAGAAGGTCAGCATAAAACTTCAACATCAGTTTTCTCGAAAACCAGGTGCCGTCGCCTGAAAAACCACTGGTGGGTTACTCGGGACAGCTCTGCACATCTTTTGCGAGTGACGTCACTGTGCCTGCCATTCTAGCTGTTTTCCCTGTGATTTACTCTGTGTTCCTTCCCGTTTTGGATGACGTCACTCGTTCTCACGTAAGCATTATTTCTTCGCTGTTGAGTTAGCATGCACCTTCAATGATGCGTTACGACACTCATGCTTGCCCAAGCATTATTCTTTTTGTTTTCTGCCCTGTGTCTTTTTATAGCGGGCCTCTTAGAATTTCGTGAATAATCACCACAACTTGCAGCTTTTATTCTGATATTGCCTTTCCGCTGATTACTAACGATTGTAGCCTCTTCTTTGCGTACTATTCTGTTGAAAATTTCTTCTCCTATCCACATCTTTTTCCAATCTTTTCAGACCTTACCATTAGCAGGATCTTCTATTATCAACCTCCACTTATCATCTTTGTCCGTTATTTCCAAAGTTTCGTGAAGTAGTGTATGTACACTGCTCTGGTGGTCGATTGTATTTAAGTTCGGCTTCTGCCACTTCCATAATTCTTATAAGACTACTTAATCTTCCCATTGCCCTTATTCCCTCCATCTTTGTACTGCTCTCGGAAATTTCATCCAGTTCTGACAGCACGAAACCATCCAGTACCGTGTCCATGTGACGTTGGGTGTCCTCTGACAGTAAGCTGTTAACATTGCCTCTCCTACACCCTGAGTTAAACAGAAATTCGCTCACTGTATTGTCTTGGACTTCCATCGACCGAAACTACGGTATGTACTTTTAAATGAACTGTTCATACATTTCTTACTGCATCATATATCCAATATTTACGACATCTCTTAATTAAGCCACAAGATGTTTCTGTTTTATTTGATTCACTCCACTGCGTTGGCATATTCTTTCGTAGTTTTTGCTCAAAATTAATTTGATGGATAACCTTCCTCTGCTCCATTGTAAGTCGCCAAATGTTCACTAATCACAACAGCATTTAAAAATTTCGAGCAGTACTCCACACATAACAGCGGCCTTTTAACTCGTTGTAGTTGGTGACCCATACTGATTATTTCTTGTTCTGTTGTAGTGTTTCGTTACTGATAACATGTCCCGTCTGATCTGTAGTTCATTTCCAAAGATGACTGAATTCTTGTAACTCGGCTTTGTTACCTATGATAGTAACAGTGTCTGCCACACGGTCGTCGGAAAAAGGTTATGATAAATTTGCCTGCCTGCTTGCCTACATAACACTGGAATATTACTGAAGCACCCTTTAATACCACCTCTTGTGTGCTTGAATGCTGATCTTGTAGTAACACAGATGTGAAGGAATTCTTAGTGGACTACTGTCCATGTAAACTACTACTACTCTTTCGTCAAAATAGATCAGAACTAAACAAATGCTAAATTATACGTAGCTATCACTTCTGGCTCGGAAAATAACAGATTTCACACACATATAGACATCCACAAAGCTGATACTAATATAACATTACCACAAATATTTAGATAGGTAAGTTACGTCTCGGTTTTGACGAAATACCTGTGCATCAATGTGACTAGAATGGATACATTCTTTGAAAAGAACAATACTTCGTTAAGGTATTACATTATACGCTGAGTTAATTGATAGTGAAGAAAATCTCGATCACATCACAAGTAGCTTGTTGCGGAGGTTCACAGTTTTTTCTCTTTTCAAACGATCCAGTGCTTCGACAGCACCGACGAGCCATAGGTCATTTGACACGCAGTGTGTAGAAGGTGTAGATTAGATTAGATTAGATTAATACTTGTTCCATAGATCATGAATACGACACTTCGTAATGATGTGGAACGTGTCAGGTTAATAAAATATGTCTGTACAAGATATTGCATGACACTAATGTTTAAGTTGGTTTTTTTTCATTAATTTATATCTAAAAATTCAGCCAATGAGTAGAAGGAGTTGTCATCTAGAAATTCTTTTAATTTATTTTTAAATGTTAGTTGGCTATCTGTCAGCCTTTTGATACTGTTTGGTAGGTGACCAAAGACTTTTGTGGCAGCATAATTTACCCCTTTCTGTGCCAAAATCAGATTTAACCCTACATAGTGAAGATCATCCTTTCTCCTGGTGTTATAGCTATGCACACTGCTATTACTTTTGAACTGGGTTGGATTATTAACAACAAATTTCATAAGTGAATATATATACTGTGAGGTTACTGTGAGGATCCCTAGATCCTTAAATAGATGTCTGCAGGATGACCGTGGGTGGGCTCCAGCAATTATTCTGATTACACGTTTTTGAGCAATGAATACTTTTCTACTCAACGATGAATTGCCCCAGAATATGATGCCATACGAAAGCAGTGTATTTCAGGCCAGATAAGTTTCTGTGATTCTTTTTTTCCTTTAGGGGTGGGGGTGCTTTCCTTACCACGGCTCGGGCTCGCTTAGGTCATCGTCAATTTGAATCGGCGTGTCTATTTTCCCCTCTCGGGTATAAAGTAATGCCCTTCCTTCATGATGAGTATGCAGTTGGTACTCCCGTCTTGAAAGACGGCAACAGCTGTGTTTACAGGGTTACATTCATATGTATCTGGTACGGCGCACACTGAGACACTCTGTCAGAACACGATCGCCGGCCGCGGTGGCTAAGCGGTTCTAGGCACTGCAGTCCGGAACTGCGCTGCTGCTACGGTCGCAGGTTCGAATCCTGCCTCGGGCATGGATGTGTGTGATGTCCTTAAGTTTAAGTAGTTCTAAGTCTAGGGGACTGATGACCTAAGATGTTGAGTCCCATAGTGCTCAGAGCCATTTAGAACACGATCCCGCCCCATCCGCCCAAATCACCTGGTCTTAGTGTCTGAGGCTGTTTGGAATGCAGGGTGAAATTTAGCAATGACTAGCCCCGCACCGCAAGTTGGTAGCTCTTTGGTATCTAATCAGAAACGAGTAACCTAAGATAACGCGTAAATGAAGAAATTTGTGGACTCTCTCCCTCGTCGAATTAAACCCATAACATAAACTGAAGACTGTGTTGCATGGCAAGACGACATAAAAAATGTTTACGAAAATGGATTTCCTGCCGACGTTATCGAATTTTCGAGCTGCGGCAAACTTCTTTACTATAGAATTTATTTGAACAGATTATGAAAACGAAAGAATATTTTCGGATGCTCTAAACTAGAACTCTGTTTGAGGTAATTTACATTAAATGTGACGAAAGATGCTGAGTCTGCTTGTCAAAACCTCAACGGTCGCCTGTTTGGTTTCACTCGTAGAAACAGAACACTATGTTTCAATTAACATGCTATTACTTATTTGTAACATTTATAAGAGAAAAATTGTGCCTTTTAAACTAGGTGAAGAAGCGTATCCTATCAGTTTGCAAGATAGCGGAACAGTGATGTCAAACGACACCACTTCATTGCAGCAAAAGCTATACTGCAAAAAGTTATTAGTGCTTTGACGACGCAGACCATGAGATGAAATTCATTTGAACGCAATTGCCGATAGTAGCTTTCTTGTAAATAAGAGTATTGTTTCTTTGACCTACAATAGGTCAGGAAATTAAAACCACAGTGAGGACCCGGTGAGGCTTTGAACAGACGTATTGCGCAGTGTATTATGCCCCTCTATAGCATCATGTTGCATTTCTCAGGTCTGAGGACACAGTAATCACGTTAAGATACTTAGAGAATAGTGTCTCTCCCCAAGATTTCGCCATATTTCATGCAGCCCACATAATGTAGCTGCCACGCTTTTCCTTCTACATAAATTGGGCCGTGCAATGCAGGTGCGACGAAGACGCTCCTGAAGCGTTCTGGTTGGGAAATGTTTCGTCATCCATCACATATCCCAGACCTGGCTTCCTCTGATTTTCATTTCTTCGCCCACTGAATAGCTGGCTATAAGGATAGCATTTTGGCACAGACAACCAACTGCAGACCAACGTAGGGAACTGGCAGAAGTCACAGGCGGCTGCCTTCTGTGGCGAGGGTAATGGAAATATGGTACCACGCTACAACAAATTAAATCGAGCAGCGGAAATATAAAGAAGTATCTATGGGGTACAGCTAAATGTTCCAAATAATTATTTTTTTCACTGCGATTTTCATTTATCGAGCGATCGGTGGTTGAATAATAGTGGCCTTCGATTCAAAAAT